>NC_085870.1:45542453-45544953 GCF_034702125.1 Engraulis encrasicolus | reverse complement strand
GCTGTCGGTTGCCTCGGATCCTAGAAGGAAACGGTTCTGTTCTTCCAGTGCGTTTTTATTGCGTTCTCCCAGCTGTAATGTTCCATGTTATGTTGCATGTCCAAATGTCACCGTTCTGGCCTTTATTATATGTATTCCATTCCTGCCTGGCTTGTTGTAGGTCTGCTCTCTGACATTTCATTCCTTTTTTTCTTGTTCAGTAAGACATATCTATTGTTTTTGAACACAGTTTGTGACAGATTGGTTATGACACGTCTTATGTTTTGTGTGTTGACATTGTCATCTTGTCTTCCTCTTTGCGTTCTCTTTCATTCTCCCCCCTCTCATCCTGCTGCTCTTTGTCCTCCCCTCACCCCAATGTAGGGAGAGAGGCAGCGGGAGGGGGCCCCTGCGGGGGGGCCTTGCACAGCACCGTAGCCGTACGTAGCACTGCTGAGGTGATCACCATGATGAATGTGCTCTTTAAAACCCCAGCGGGCTCCAGCCGGGGCATCTGTATGCAGTGGAGGTAGGGAGACAGGCAGGCAGGGAGACAGGCAGGGAGAGAGGCAGGCAGGCAGGGAGGCAGACAGATAGGTAGGCAGGGAGGCATTCAGGGAGGCAGAGAGGCAGGCATGCAGGGAGACAGGCAGGGAGAGGCAGACAGATAGGTAGGCAGGGAGGCATTCAGGGAGGCAGAGAGGCAGGCAGGCAAGGTGGCAGATAGGCAGGCAGGGAGACAGGTAGGGAGGCAGGCAGGGAGACAGGCAGGAAGAGAGGCAGGCAGTGAGGCAGGCAGGCAGGCAGGGAGACAGACAGGCAGGCAGGGAGGCTGGGAGACAGGGAGGCAGGCTGGGAGGCAGACAGGGAGGCAGGCTGGGAGGCAGGCAGGGAGACAGGCAGTGATGCAGATAGGGTAGCAGGGAGACAGGGAGGCAGGCAGGGAGACAGGCAGGTTGGGAGACAGGCAAGTAGCCAGGCAGGGAGGTAGGGAGACAGGCAGGGAGGCTGGGAGGCAGGCAGGGACACCCTCCCTCTCCCTCTGATGGGAGTCATGTGTTTCCCCCAGCTGATAAACATACAGGCCCCCTTTATGTGCACCGCATGGCTGCTGCTGCACCCCGGAGAGGGAGAGAGGGATTGGGGCTGGTGGCTGGTGGGCTGGGGGTTGTGGGCGATTGCTTGGGGGTTGTGGATGGATGTGGGTGAGGGGTTGGCAGTCGGGGGGGGGGGGGGTAATAAGGGTGGGGGCAGGGCAGCCATGAAACAGGAAATAGAAAGTGAAATGGACACGGCTTTGTCTCTTCCGCCTCCCTCCACCATTATGCAAAGCCGCCCGCGAGTGTGCCGGAGCCGGGGGGAGGGAGGGGGGTGGTGGGGGGGTTGCAGGCAGAGTTTGCGGTTTGCCGTGACGACTGGAGTTGGCGGACGGGGGGGTTATGTTCTGTGCCGAATGTGTGCCCATGGAATGCCAAATCTCAGAGGCTCATTGGAGAGGGGGCAGGGCAGGGCAGGGTAGGGGTGTAATGTGTGTTGTTAGGTAGATTAAAGGGGAACTGGTCGGGTCAGGTCTCCATCATCATCATGCCATGAAGGCCATGTGTGTCCCCTGCCTGCTGCACAAAGAAGCTAGTTGTGGAGCAGGAAGTCAGAACCATGCTGTTTAGCTTGGGGTGGAGATATATATACATGTGTGTGTGTGTGTGTGGTGTGTGTGTATTTGCGTGTATGCATATGTGTGTTTCTGTGTGTCTGAAAGAGAGAGAGAGAAAGAGAGAGAGAGAGACAGACAGACATACAGAAAGAGACATGGAAGGTTGAACGTCGTAAAGCCTCAAATATTTGCTGACAGAGGTCATTTATGAATGAACCACCATTAGCCGTGGCCCGATCACTAATATGTATCAACACGACCACATCATACAGCTTTTATGGCATGCCGCATGCAACTAATTGGCGTATTACTGTGAGGGCAGAGGCAGTGATGGAGTGTGTGCGAGTTGTGTGAAGGAATGCATTGTGGAGAGAAGCTGTGAAAATGATTAGAGAGATAGAGCGCCAGTGTTTAAGAAGGTAGCAATTAAATACATCATAAATCAGCCGGGAGATTCGGCATCTACAATTACTGTGCAATTACTTTTTGAACGAGAGGTAATTGAGCACTGTGTTACCTCAGTCATCATTATCTTAAATATGTAATGCCGCGTCTGTCATTAAAAAGAAAAGTCAAAAAAAAAGTTTGGTATCTTAAAAAACAACGCGGACAGAATTTCAAGTAGTTACGCAGTTTCCACTACCACGAGCTTATAACAGTACAGCTATTATTACCACTGAAACTAATACTATGGCCTCTCTAGTTACAACTGGCAACCATTCCCTGGCAAAGACAAATACATGGGCTGTGGCTCGACGTTTCTAAAAGGGCACAGATTGATTACCTGCCACTGGCAAAAAAAACAATACAATTTTTGAAACAGAAATCATATAGCTTCGCATTTTCACTCAGCCAAACAGTTATCCG
>NC_085870.1:45522453-45532453 GCF_034702125.1 Engraulis encrasicolus | reverse complement strand
TCCATTGCTGCCTCTCTCGCTCATTGTCTCTCCCAGGTCACCAATGTATTAATGCCGAGATGTTTGTATAGGTGCAGAATGCCTCAGGGCGGAAGGCCTTTGCAGAGATCTCTTTATGATCCCCTCCCATCTCTCCTCCGCTCTGCCTCGCCTTGCTCTCTCTCTTTCTCCTCATCTCTCTCCCTCCCACCCTCTCTCCTCATCTCTCTCTCTCTCCCTCCCTCTCTCCTCATCTCTCTCATTCTTTCTTTCTCCCTATCTCTCCTAATCCACCTCTCCCCTCCGTTCTCCATACCTGCTTTGCATTGAGGGGGAACAGGCTTCTTTTCGGTGCTATTGTGCCCGGCTTTGTGTGCTGTCATGCTGTGGCTTCTTAATGGCGTATGGATGTCTAGATGGCTGCTGTGATAGGGCCCGTGTGTGTAAACATAGCTCTAGCTGTAGGCAGCAGGGCTGTGACTCAGGGGCCGGCCGGGACAGACAGGCCCCTCTTTTAGTTGTGTGCAGGAAAGTCGACAAGGGGGGACAAATGGGTCAGCTGTCCCGGGCCCAGGGGTCCTCATGGGTCCGTATTACATTTAACATTAGGTAGGGGGCTGCTTTCAGGTGATTTTGTCCTGGGCCCAGCCAAAGCTGTCAGTGGCCCTGCTTGTGTATGTACAGAGCCATCATCAGACACAGGATATGGGGGTATTATATTAGGATAGCGCTGTTTTGTTCTGCCACATGATCCAGTTCTCGCACTTGCTACCTTCACACACCCACACAAACAGACAAGCTGACTGACTGACGGACGCACAGTGCACACAAGCACACACATGCGTACACACACACACACACACACACACACACACACACACACACACACACACACACACACACACACACACACACACACACACACACACACACACACACACACACACACACACACACACACACACACACACACAGAGAAACACACACACACACACACACACAGAAACACACACACACACACACACACACACACACACACACACACACACACACACACACACACACACACACAGAAACGCACACACGCGCACACACACGCGCGCACACACACACACACACACACAAAATAAACAGTAGAGTGAAGAAGTAGATAGGGAAAGAGGAAGGCTCTTGTCTTTCACAATTTAAACATGAGTAGGAGGATGACAACAGATTGAAAAGGTTATGTTAATATACAATGCTGTGCTGTGTAGGTGCTTTTAACACGCATGTATGTGTGTGGAGTATGTGTGCGTGCGTTCGTGTGTGTCTGTGTGTGAGAGAGCGAGACAGTGAGTGACCCATGGGTACCTTGTCAAGGGTACCTTGCCATGTGAAGTGTGTGTGTGTCTGTGTGTGTGTGTGTGTGTTTGATGTGATCCATGGTTGTCAAGAGCACTGTGTAAAGCGTGTGTGTGCGTGTGCGTGTGCGTGTGTGTGAGTGATCCATGGTTGTCAAGAGTACTGTGTGAAGTCTGTGTGTGTGTCCTAATTTGAAGGGCGTTGGAGCAGTATTAGCACACAGACATCACGTCTGCCTGGCAGATGTGCACAGCTCTCTCTCTCTCTCTCTCTCTCTCTCTCTCTCTCTCTCTCTCTCTCTCTCTCTCTCTCTCTCTCTCTCTCTCTCTCTCTCTCTGTCTACCTCTCTCTCTCTCTCTCTCTCTCTCTCTCTCTGTCTACCTCTATCCCCCTCTCCCTCTCTCTTTCTCTCATTCTCTCTCTCTGCCTACCTCTTTCTCTTCTTCTGTCTCCCTAGGTCTACAAGAGATTTTCCTTCCTTTCACCTAGGGGTGGGCGGTAACCGCGGTATAATATCGTGTGCGGTATTTTTTCATCAATGATAGAGATTTTGTGTCATACCGTCTACCGCAATAGTGCATTGTGTCCTGCACACTCGCAGAGGAATAACAGCAGCACAGACATTTCATTAAAAACTACTCAATACAAAATGTGTAATGTAGGCTACAATTGTTTGCAATTGTATGTGATGCCAAAACATTTCAATTCTGGAGTGTAAATTTACTTTTAAGGCTGTATGAAAAGCAAGCTCACTAGCGAACAGCTCAAGTTATTCATTTCATTGCAGTAACAAAGATGTGCTAACACTAGTTGCCTTACATTTTAAGGCATTGCACCAGGCTCAATAACGGTGTGTTACTATGCCCAGTTGAGAAAATATCATTCATGGTATCTGACTATTATAGATTAAAAGTTTAAAAATGTGTTTTCAAATTATTTGAATGACAAGAATTCCCACATAGATAAAACAACGTCTGACCAGTCATTTCAAAAAATAAAATGCAAAAAATGCTCTTTTGGTCATTTAGCCACAAAACGCTTAATTTTTTCATATTATACACAAATGTACAATACCGTGATATATACCGTGATATATACCGTGGCTAAAATTATACCGAGGTATACATTTTTGGCCATACCGCCCACCCCTACTTTCACCCATCCATTTTCCCCACTGACTCATACTCATTCTTTTCTTGACCGTCCTCTTTTCCGCTCTGTCTCATTCGTTTCCTCGTCCTCTCGTTTGATCGGTTCTCTCCATTCTCTTATCGGTCTCTGTCTCTTCACAGGGTGTTGCACACACACACACACACACACACACACACACACACACACACACAAACACAAACAAGGCATGGCTAGGCTGGGCAAGTTGATCTGTACAGTGCATTTCATACACAAAGGCAGTTTCACATGTTTCACAAATGTGAAAGCATAATACCACAGCAGATGATGAAAAGACTAGAATGAAACAGTGAAAATGAAAGGAAGTAGGCCTATGTTAAGAATAATGAGAGTTAATATCTAAATCCAAAGATAAAACCATTAATAGCAAGCATCTGAGAAATGCGCACACAAACACGCACATCATGAACACACCCTGCTTCTCGTGCTAAGTACACTTGCCCAACACACTGCTACAGTACATACCATTCTAATCCCAGTGATTTGGCAATGAATCACACTTTCACATACACTATGCACCCACACATTCACTTGTGCATATGCTGACACACATGCGCAAACACACAAACACAAAACACATGTAGCGCAGTGGCATTTCTGTCACCCTTGCTCTGTGTGTGTTCTCAGTGCCAGGACCTGTCTGTGTATAACGTGATTGTGATTGACGTTGGGGTGAGCATATGGCGCGGCACCGCTGCCCGGGGGACAAGCGGCTCCTGGAAGCGCACAGCAAACGCTCCTCTGATTTATTCAAATGCCAAATGGCAGAGCGGGCCGGGGCCCGGACCTGGTTGTGTGGCAGAGCGGGCCGGGGCCCGGACCTGGTTGTGTGGCAGAGTGGCGGAGGCCCGGGCTTGGTTGTGTGGCAGGGGCCTGGTGCCTGGGCCTGGTTGTGTGTCAGGGGCCTGGGGCCCGGGCCTGGTTTTGTGGCAGAGTGGCGGGTTGACACACGTCCCCCTCTCAGTGTTCTCGTGTTGGCACGCTGGAATGTAGGTCAGAGGAGGGGGCTGCCAGAGACTCTAGTCCAGTGTTTCTCAACCAGGGTGCCAGGGCACCTTGGGGTGCCGCAGGCCCCCCTCAGGGGTACCGCGAAAACGTGACTGATAAATAAATTATGTAATATAACACATATTTGTCTAAATTAATAAATGAATGCTTAGTCAGTGGAATCTTTCATCTGCTATTTACACACAATAAAGTAAATTTAGGTCACCCCAGTAAGTTGTAACTTTGAACATAGGTTGAGTTGCTTTTCTAAGCTTGTGTGATATTTGGATGCGATGCCATGTTACGGCTTGTTGGTTTGGGGTGCCTTGACATTTTTAATGAATTGAAAGGGTGCCTCGCCTAAAATAAGTTTGAGAAACACTGCTCTAGTCTACAACAAGGGGTAGTGTTGGGCGAGAGGAGAGGAGAGGAGAGGAGAGGAGAGGAGAGGATAGAAGAGGAGAGGAGAGGAGGATAGGAGAGGAGAGGATAGAGGAGAGGAGAGGAGAGGAGAGGATGGAGGAAGGGGAGAGGAGAGGATAGAGGAGAGGAGAGGAGAGGAGAGGAGAGGAGGATAGAGGAGAGGAGAGGAGAGGAGGATAGAGGATTGAGGAGAGGAGAGTGAGGAGAGAGGAGAGGAGGATAGAGGAGAGGAGAGGAGAGGAGAGGAGAGGAGAGGAGAGGAGAGGAGAGGAGGATAGAGGAGAGGAGAGAGGAGAGGAGGATAGAGGAGAGGAGAGGAGGATAGAGAAGAGGAGAGGAGAGGAGAGTGAGGATAGAGGAGAGGAGGATAGAGGAGAGGAGAGGAGGATAGAGGATAGGAGAGTGAGGATAGAGGAGAGGAGAGGAAGGGAGAGGAGAGGCATAGTTTGGAGAGGAGAGGAGAGGAAAGGAGAGGGACAGGGACAGATGGGAGAGGAGAGTAAGGTAGAGGAAATGAGGGAAGATGACATGAAAATGAGAGAGAGGTGAGGAGACTTGGCCGGGCATGAGGAATGAGAAATGGGAAACAAGGAGGAGTGGAGAAAGATAGGAGGAGAAAAGGAAGAGGAGAGGGTGTGGAGAGGAGAAGAGAGAAGGAAGAGAGGAGAGGGTGTGGAGAGGAGAGAGGAGCGGAGAGGAAAGGAGAGGAGAGGAGAGGAGAGGACATGAAATAAGACGAGAGGAGAGGAGGAGGACTCAATCAAATGGGTATTGGGCGAGGCAAGAACAGAAGGACAAGGGAGTAGAGGAGGATGGGAGAGGAGGAGGAGAGTTGAGAAGTTGAGAGAAGGAGGAGGTAGGAGGAGAGGAGAGGGCATGAAAGGTGAAGAGAGGATAGGAGGGTTGATTGGCATTGGAAATGAGTTTTGGAGAGGAGAGGACAGAAGGAGCAAGGAGGAGAGAAGAGGATGCGAAAGGTTTATTGGGAAATGTAGATGAGGAACGGGAGAACATGGCAGAAAGGAAAGGAAAGAAGGAGGAGAGGCAACAGATGCAGAGGGGGTAGGAAGAGTGGAAGACAGGAGTCTGTTGGAGAAATGAGGAGAGGAGAGGGGAGGAAGAGTGCAGGAGAGATGTAGAGAAGAGGGGAGGAAGAGTGGAGGAGAGTGAGGAAGGCAGAGTAGAGGAATGGATGAAGAGTGTTGGAGAGATGCAGAGAGAAGAGTGGAGGATTGGAAGATACAGTGGAGGAGAGGAGGAAGAGTGTTGGAGCAGAGAGGGGAGGAAGACAGAGTGGAGGAGAGGAGGAAGACAGGGTGGAGGAGAGGAGGAAGAGTGTTGGAGAGATGCAGAGAGGGGAACAGATGGAGAGGCTTGTGCTGCCCGCGGAGCGAAAGAGAAAGAGAGGACAAGAAAATGAGAGAGTGAGAGAGTAGAAGAGATAAAGAGGAGAAAGGGAGGGAGATGAAAGGAGAGGACGGTTTAGTATTGGTTGTTTTCTGAGCAAACTCAGCTGTGCGCGTGTGGTCAGTTAGCTTTCTGCAGGCACTTTTCCTGGAGGCCTCCGTGACCATTTTCGGTAAAGATTTATTTTCCCCTGTAATAAGCACAATCACCAAACCCACCAAGCGGAGGGACTGAAGCGTTGGCAGGCTTTGTGTGTGTGTGTGCGTGTGTGTGTGCGTGCGTGCGTTTGTCTCTGTGCGTGTCACCATCCGAGAGGGGTAGGGAATGTCATTTAATCTGTGACTTCTCATAAAAAAGACGTTGTGGGTACATCAGTAGGACACTCAGAGTAGACATTTAGCAGTTAGCTATTAACCAGGCTAGTGGAGTGGACCTATATATCCATAGCAGCCAGTGGGTATTATTGAGTTGCCTAGGGCACCCACCACAATGTGGATGGACAGGAGAGCAGACTCTCTCTCCCCAAACAAAGAGGTGCTCTCAGGACATGTGCCCCAGATTTTCAGGCACTCACCGTTTGACCTGCGGATTGAGTGGAAAACCAGATGAGGAGAGTTGAAAGGTCAGGGGGGGTGGGGGGTTGTGGCCATCAACCCGTGTTTCCTCTTTGTCCTCGGTCCTCCCTGGCTGTTTAAGGGGGAGATATCCCTCCAGGCCACTGTATACCCCCACTTACATCCATTCCCCACAAACCATCTCATTCCCTTCTGGATTGTAACTTTTGTTTCAGGTCAGGGTTTTTTGGGTGGGTGAGGGGGGTGGGGGTATTGTGGGGGTCAGAAGGCCCTCTAGAGAGGAGCTGGTTGTCTTTGTCTGGGGGGATTTCGCGCTCCACAGCTTGCTTTCTGCCCGGTGACCTGCTGGACGCATGCTATTTAACATCTCCACCTCTCTCCTTATGGGCCTCATTCTCTCTGCTGCCCTCATTGGAGAATCCTCTCTGACCTCTTGTCTCCCCAAGATGTTGGTTCAGGTTTCTTCTATTATCCTGAATTTGACCAGGAAATGTGTCATGTGTATGTCGTGTGGGGTGGTTGCATAAGTTTCCTGTGTTCTCCTGAATTTGACTAGGAAATGTACATGTGTGTGTAGTTTTTGGGCTGTATTGCGTAAGTTTCCTGTCAATGCTTTGTTCAGGCTTTTGAAGGTTAGGAAAATAGGAAAATCATTGTTTTGCATGTCAAGCAAATCTTTTTGACCTGCAAATGCGCTCCATTTGAACAAAAGAATCTCTTGGCCATATGGTACCAACTTCAAAAGTAGCTGTCTGTAAAATTGATCCAAGTCTCGTGTCTCCTTATCTCTGAAAACTGAAAAAAAGAAACAAAAAAACATTTTGAACCTGTTGAACTAGAACAATTCACGTCTCTGTGTGTGAATGATGAGCTGTCAAACTGGATTCATGACAACCTTTAAAGTCTGCGTGCGTGCACCACATTCCAGGTTCTTGCTTTACGCCCTGTAATTTGCCAAGTGCTTACAGTATACCACTTATCGGCAGGAGAACGGCTGACTGCCCCTGTGGCATCTAAATATTTTGCATTCCTGAGTTTCCAAATAACCTGCAGCAGGAATGCAAATGATCTTTCCATTTAAATGCGCTATTTGATGTGTGTGCTGACAGGATATCCTGCCCCTATCTCACAGTGACACTACCCTACCCTCCCAGAAACAAAGGAACCGGCACAGTACAGTAGACAGTTGGTAGTTGTCAGGCTGACAGCCACTCTCTGCTTCTCCTTCTGCCACTAGGATTCTAGAACACGGGGGGAGGCCTGCTGTCGTTGCCCCTGGTGATGTGAGAGTGTTCCGCTGTCAAGCTGCGAGGAAAGCAGAGAGACGTTCGTGACGAGGTGACAAGTAAAGCATGGGATTGGCCTCTGGAGCCAGGAACCACAACCCACTTCCCAACGCACCCAGGGGTCCGATACCATCCTAGCCCAAGACCTGCTGTCTGAGGTAGGTACTGTTTGTCATACCATAGGGTGGGGAGTGTTGGGGGTAAATTGACTGAATGTTCTTGTGAGTGCATGAGTGCGTTGGGGTGAGTAATAACTGATTGAAATCTGTGTGGATATGAATTTGGTTTGTACTCATGTCAGGTCTGTAAATAATAGGCTCTTATTGTGTATATTAGTTCAACTCCAATACAGTTTTATTCATTTGAATGCTAACTGGACTGACTGACCTATTGCCCGCGGAAGTTTGGGGGGATCATTTGAGTCGTTTAGGCCGCACATCTGTGACTGTACCTTGCCACTGGAAACCTTCTCCCAACCCATTCTCACTCCTTGACATCAAAATCCTCCTCCCACTGACTTTAAGAATCTTTCGGACCAACCAAGGGGAGTTACCTATCCACTTGCGAGCCGTGATGAGAGTCCTTCAGGGCTTTTTATGCCTGCTGTAAGCCAAAGGTGGAGGGACCAGAACTCTTACATAACCTGCTGGAGTGCTGGTTGGAACTTCAACATCATCTCTATCTGAACTACATATTCAATCTGATTAATTTTAAGAAGAGATCCATAGTTCCTGAAGTGTTGTATAGGGTCTGGAATTGTCCACTTTCCCTGCACTGTGACGCATTAAATAAGGGAAAGTCTTTACCTCTTCTAGTCGTTTTAGAGCAATCTCAGATGTCTTTTATGCCGAAAAGTTCCTCAATATTACTGACAAGAAATGCTTTGTAACAGAGATTATCAGCCCAGTATCTGCACTATTGTTTGTACTCCAGGCAACAAAGCAATGTAAACAGATGAGCTATCATCTTTTCAGCTCATCTTAGAGATCAGCAAAATGTCAAACACCTACCTGCACTGCCCTTTGCAATTTAACACCTAGTGCATGCAAAGAATGTTCCTTACTAAAACAATGTAAACAGACTATCCTCTATTCAGTCCTTCTAAGAGCTTATATCATTATGCCAAACACCTACACCTGCTCTGGCCTTTGCAATGTAGCACCTAGGTGTGCCACACACACAAACAAACACACAAACAGACACACACCCATTAGCATTCCTGTGTTTTACGCTAAGCTGCTTCATTACTTGCCCGAGTTAAACCCACTGATACGTTTAACCCTGTCACTTCAGATTCCCCCAGATACGCCGCCCTCGGTTGCTTTCCCCTGTCTCCTCTTCTTGTGTTCTCTCCGTGACTGTATTCTTGCGACCCATTGTGTGTGTCTCTCTTTGCTCGGCCTGACAACTCTTTGGGCTGTGTAATGTAATTAGGACCGAAAAGAGGCCAGCTGCCGTACGCACTGTCCCATTTCGCGGCCGGGCAAAATGTTGGGATTATCTCATGCGTTTCATGATGACAAATGCCTGCGCTTATAATTTTGGTCTCGGCGGAGTCAGCGGTCTCAGTAATTATAGGCGATTTAGCATTGAAATATTCCAAAAATACCCTACCGCTGCTAGACTGACAACAAGACTCTCTTGCGGAAGAAAAAATCCAGAGCAGAACTGCTAACAGATTCACATCACAATCATCTTCTCCGCCTTACTGTACAGCTAAACTACTGTAAAACCAGGATAACTCCCTTTGTTAGCAGCTATGCTTACAGTTATTTAGAGCAGTGTTTCCCAACCAGGGGTACGTGTACCACTAGGGGTACGTGAGCACACTGCAGGGGGTACTTGGAAAGATGCAATTTTAACAAATGTATGGAGCTTAGTTACATTGGAATAGAGAAAGCGATATAGAATGTGACTTAGGGGGTACTCATGGCACAACAAAAAGGCATAGGGGGTACACAAGACCAAAAAGGTTGGGAACCACTGATTTAGAGGCTATGCTACGCTATAGTCCTGCCTCCGAAAGCTGCTTGTCTGGTAAAGTTGACGCAACACTGTACTGATCATTACAGCTTCCTCAACACTTTCACTTGCTCTCGTTGTCAGGCTCGGGGGTCATTTAGCAAGGTCAATGTCACAATGCTAACAGCTTAGCAGGATTAGTCAACCACCCCACCACCACAACGCATTGCATCCCACCTCAACCCACCCCACCCAACCCCTCCTGGCTTACCCTGAGCCTGGAGATTAGGGGGGCCATTGAGCCCTGTGCATCTCAATTGAGGCAATAGCAATGGCTGAGCCTCGTCCTGTTGTATGGCAGGCAGCGCTGTATTGTGGGCTTTTCGAGAGCTCCGCTCTGATATGATTTGCTATCTTTGATCTATTGTGTTGCATCCTGTGTCAGGGCCGCCTATGGCACGAGTTGCAGGGCGGTTTCATTGTAATCTTATGCAGTCTCATTCACCACCTTATGTTGCGCGCATGTTGCGTTTAATCAGGACTTTGCAAGTTATTTCAATTCTTCTTCATCCAATGATTTTTCTTTACCATCAGTGATGCACATGGTCGGACACCATAATCTTAGCATCCGCCAGCTGACACAGGCATCTCTGTCATTCACGTTGTCTGTATTGATCGCGGCCAGCGTGCAGTCTCTGGTTCACACATTGAGAAAAACACATCAAATGGTGTGTGGACACACAAGTAGAAACACATATGGTTCTTATGTAAGGAGGAGGGATGAGGAGCACAGGCATTCTGGGAATTGTGCAATTAATGAGTGTGAATTAAAAGGGAAGTGTTCAAGTGTTT
>NC_085870.1:45497453-45507453 GCF_034702125.1 Engraulis encrasicolus | reverse complement strand
AAGGGCCACTACCAAGTCCCAGTGAGAGTGCTGCTTCTGCTTTGTGTTGTGCGTCAGGCGTTGTGTTCCGCACCACTAAGCTCCTCCACTTCTGCTTTCCATCAGACTCTATCAGGCCTGTCCAAAAGACTTCTGCTCGCCTATCAGCAGTTACGACTATCGCTTTCATTTCCCCCAACGTAACTGGAATGTTATTTGTGTGTGTGTGTGAGTGTTTGGAGTGTGTGTGTGAGGGAGAGAGAGAGAGAGAGAGAGAGAGAGAGAGAGAGAGAGAGAGAGAGAGAGAGAGAGAGAGAGAGAGAGAGAGAGAGAGAGAGAGAGAGAGAGAGAGGGAGGGAGAGAGGGAGTTTAACATGATGACTACATCTGCGCATGTGAGTTAGCCAACACTGCCATGATTACCAACTCTCTGTGTGCGGCCATGTTTATGTCCTGGAGTGCGTGCGTCTGTGCATGTATGCGTGCGTGCGTGCATTCCTTTATCTCTGTGTGTACGTCGACAATAGAATCTCTATGACTACCACTGCCTTGAGGTCATAGCACTGAAATAAGATGTTACAGTGAAGCAATCATCTATCTGTTATGTGTGCCAGAGGAGAGAAACTGTGGCTGAGAAAGAGAAGGGGACTTGTGACAACATGAAAAGAAAGAAGGTCCGCACACTGTTGCTGCTCCCAGTTTATTAAACACAAAGTTTCGACCAGTATGGTCTTCGTCAGGTGTAGGTGACTTGTGACATCATCCCACGGTCTTACAGAATGGGTGCAAATCATCTTCCCCAAACGTTGTGTCCTTTCCTCTGTCCTCTTCACTGTTTTCTCTTTGTCATCCCCCCAAATCAATGTGGCTCCAGTCCAGGTGAGATGGAGCATGACGCAAAGGGCCATCCATTTTTTTTTGCCTTTTATCATTATTTTTGTGACACCACAGTGAGAGATAGAGACGGGAAGTGAAAGGGGAGAGAGACGGGGAAGGATCTGCAAATCACACGGGCCGGACTGGATCCCGGGTCGCCGGTGTACAAGGCGAGTGCCCATTCGTTATAGCCATGATAGCGCCATATCATCGGAAATCGAACATATTTTCCAGCACCTTATGCCACTCAACATAATCAGATCCATGACAGTGTCTTACAATGGGATACGTTTCCCAATCTGCAATTGAAGAGTTCAGATGCAAAACCCCCTAACTCCATTTCTGAAGACCTGCACTTCTGTATTTTTAAGGAACCCCGTTGTTGGTTTGGTTTACATGTACTTGATAATACATGTAAATATTTATATTACATAAATAAAATAAAAAATATGCAATTTTGATAGATTTTTATTACATAAAAATGAATAAAGAAATGTTTCTGAAATGGCACTTAGGGAGTTTTGCATCTGAACTCATCAATTGTTTTTGTCTGCACCATTCCATGATGACTTTTACACTATAATAACTAAGACACTAACTTGTCAGACATACGATATGTGAGAGTGACAAGGTGTTTGTGAGAGAGTGGTGAGGTGTGTGTGTGTGTGTGTGTGTGTGTGTGTGTGTGTGTGTGTGTGTGTGTGTGTGTGTGTGTGTGTGTGTGTGTGTGTGTGTGTGTGTGTGTGTGTGTGTGTGTGTGTGTGTGTGTGTGTGTGTGTGTGGAGGTCTACTGTTGGTTTTGGACGAGAGGGGGAATGCTGGGGTCCTGTTTGTCTAGAGTACATTATGGCGCCGCGTGTCATTGTGTCAGCACTTAGTCTTATTATTGCAGGGCATCCTGACACAATCACACACTCACACTCACACACACGCACACACCCAAGCACGCACGCACACACACGCACGCACACACAAACATGGAGTCACATGCACGCACGCACGCACGCACGCACACACACACACACACACACACACACACACACAAACATGGAGTCACATGCACGCAAGCACGCACGCACACACACGCACGCACACACAAACATGGAGTCACATGCACGCATGCACACACACACACACACACACACACACACACACACACACACACACACACACACACACACACACACACACACACACACACACACACACACGCACACACACACACTCCAGTTGCTGATGTATGTTATCATGCCGCCACTCTCACCAGTCAGGAGGATGTGTTGTGTTTTGGCATCTGCTGTGCTCTCCTGCTTGGAAGGGCCTGCTCTACTGTCATTTGCAGCACACACACACACAGACACACGCACGCACGTACACACAAACACACACAAAACCCATGCATACACTCACAAGTGCCAACACACATCCACATGGCGCGTGCAGTATACACTGTAACTATACTCACACGTCAACATCCATGCTCCCCCCCTCTGTCTGTCTGTCTGTCTGTCTGTCTCTCTCTCTCTCTCTCTCTCTCTCTCTCTCTCTCTCTCTCTCTCTCTCTAACTTGCCCTGTAACACTCTCTGTCTCTCGCTCTGCCTCCCTCTCTCTCTCTCTCTCTCTCTCTCTAACTTGCCCTGTAACACTCTCTGTCTCTCGCTCTGCCTCCCTCTCTCTCTCTCTCTCTCTGTCACTCTCTCTCTCTCGCCCACACACATCCTATACACACACACACACACACACACATCACATCCGTACACACACATTCACAATCTGTTGACAGGGGAGGGCCTCCCAAGCCTGAGGCTGGTGACAGGACGTGGACATTGTGCAGGCCTCCCCCTTCTCTCTTCTCTTCTCCAACCCCCCAGCCCTGCTCTGCCCTGCTCTGCTCTGCTCTGCCCCGCTCTGCTCCGCACACAGTGAAGACATACACTTCATCATTCTCCATCACTGCCACTGGGATGGATGGAGAACAACCATAGTCAAAACATAACCGCACCGCCACATGTTGACATATGATTTAGGAAAAATACTTTACTTATCGGTCCCTCAGGAGATGTTCATTGTGAAGTATTATCATTTTGAAGTATGTTTTTTTGGCCTCTTGTGCCTTTTATGGTTGGACAGGACAGTGAAGATACGGCAGGGGAATTAGAGAGCGGGGACATAAACAGAGATAATAGGCACAAAGAGAGATTGGTACAAAGAAACACATAGAAAGAAGAAAAGATAAAAAGGGGGAAAATAAGTCTGAGATAGAGTTTGGGAGGAAAAGAGGGAGAAAGAGAGGAGGAAGGAGAGAGAGAGAGTAAGAGAAAGGGGGATATAGAGTAAAAGCATACTTACGTAGCCTTTTCAAGGCCATGCTAAACAACACTGAGGTAGGCCTTGCGTTCACCTGGTCTTACCATTCCGTTGTACAGGGTATAGAACAGCTGGAGGGGCGTTCTTTGGAGGGATGGGTGAACACCATCGAAAATGTGAACTCATGCCATTTTTGGAGCGCTTCTGGAGCGCTTATGTCTGGCAAGGCCAAGCTAATCTTGTGTAGACCCAGGCAAGCCGACGGAGGGACAAAGGGATCAGTTGTCCTGGGCCCAAGGAGAGAGAGGCCCAGAATTAGGTTCTCATTACATTGTACTGTATTGAGTAGGAGGGCCCTGTCAGATACTTTTCTCCTGGGCCCGGCCAACCCTGCCAGCAGTCCTGTGTAGTCCAGGGATACATTTGTCTAAATCTTAGTTGTTAGCCTGTTAGCAACGGGTAGTTACCAATGGGAAATTACATTGCAAGCAAAAAAGTAGTTAGCAACTATGGTTTCGAGAAATGCACCCGAGTTCTTCTAAACAGCACTGCTGCTGCTAATGCGCTAGCTCCAGCTGTGATGAGACACCAAGTCAAACATATCCCACACTGACTGCACACATTTAAACATGAACATTTTTACATGAAATGAAATATTTATTGGTCCCTGCGGAGATGTTCAGGGTGAACGAGCAACCACAGTGATTAGATAACTTCAAATGAAAAAGAAAGTGCCTAAGGTGCTGCTCCTGTGCTCTAGGCGGGATGTCTCTTTCCTTCGCAGCACAATCCTAAGAAATTGGGGTCGTTTTGTGTGTTAAATGTCTCAGAGAACTGGTGTGCTGTTGAAAGACAGAGACATCAAGCATGCACAATGAGTACTTCTTGCGAAAAAAGAGCCTTAGGTTCTCCTGAGCTGTAGACATGATTTCTCGTTGTTTCATTCCTAAGAAGTGACAAGTACTATGGGGTAGCGTTTTTATTTTAAACGTTTGGAGAAGTGGGTACGGATGGTGAGAGATAGAGACATCAAGTCCAACCTCGCCTTTGTGGTCTCCAGTAAAATGGCTGCTGGAGACGACGAGTGACTGGGCTGGTTGGTTTCCGCTGGGCTGTGCCACCATGACTGATGTCCCAGTGCCTTTACGGGCCCGTAAACACAATATTAAATGGTAAACAAGCCCTCGACGCCCCCGTCTAGAGATTACAAGCACGAGATCACACAGATGTGGGCGGGCGGCTCTGTATGATGTGAAGCGGGCTAGACCCAAAATAAGGTGGTCTCTGCGTGAGTGTGCATGCGTGCGTGTGTCAGTGCGTGCGTGTGTGTGTCTGTTTATCTGTGTGGGAGTGTATGTGTGTGTGTGTGCACGCGCATGTGTGTGTGTGTGTGTGTGTACGCGCCCGTTTGCACGTGCATGTTTGTGTGTGTGTGAGTGTGTGTGTGTGGTGTAGGAGATGCTTTTTGTACCCCTGACTTCCTATTTGCAACCTCTGACAAATATTTCAATCCTTTATATCTAATTTTAAATTATGGGTTCAAATAATAGAATTCTGTGTATGTGTGTGGGTGTGTGCGTGCGTTTGTGTTTGTGTGCATGTGCGCGTGCGTGCACATACAGTAGGCCTACATGTGTGTGTGAACTGTGCATGTGTGTACGCACTGTATATGCAAGCATGTGTATGTATGTATGTATGTACATACGTGTATGCTGGGGAGCAGACGACCGCCTAGGCCCCTGGTGTCCTGTTGACATAGGGAAGCCACCTACGCATTAGCCTAGCAGAAATGTCACAGGAGACTGGTGTTGGTTCCCACAAAGGTGCCATTCAGGAGCAGCAGGAGAGGCAGCAGCATCTCCACGGCTAGCCAGCCAGCTAGCCACTAGGGCTGCATGATATCAGAAAAATATTAAATACTCGATAACAGCATGCAATACCTTGATACCTTGAAAAACGATATTTAAACAATATTTAGAAATTTAGCGAGTGTTTTTCTTGTCACTAATTTGTCGGTTTGTATGGGGCGCGTGGCTTTGGTCATGGTGGGCTTCTTGCGTATTTGTTGATATTCAGCTAGTGATTGGACTACACAGAAATGTTTTACTTGTTAGCGATAATTGATTCATTTTTGCGATACGCATATCACCACTCTTCGCGATATCGATACATTTTCGAGTGCAGCTCTACTAGACAGCCACCCACCCACCCAGGCAGCGTCAATGCTCAGCCCCGTCCCCAGCCACGAGCTCGACCCTGCCCCTGCCCCTGCCCCTGCCCCTGTCCCTGGCTGTCAACACTAGCTGCACCGCCCTCCTGGTCCTGGGCACCAGAGGAAGTCACGGTGTTATTTGAGGAAAGGCTGATCGCTTATGATCTGTGCGGCCGGCTCCACCGACACAACAGCGGCGCTGATACATATACACACCACACGCACATGCACATAAACTTTCTCTCTCTCTCTCTCTCTCTCTCTCTCTCTCTCTCTCTCTCTCTCTCTCTCTCTCTCTCTCTCTCTCTCTCTCTCTCTCTGTCTCTCTCTCTCTCTCTCTGTCTCTTTCTCACTTCCTCACTCACTCACTCACTCACTCACTCACTCACTCACTCACTCACTCACTCACTCACTCACTCACTCACTCACTCACTCACTCACTCACTCACTCACTCACTCACTCACTCACACATACACATACACATGCAGTATGTCTTACAAACTCACAGGACTGCTGTTGGCTTGTGTTTAGTGTTAGTGAAAATGTGCATGCATGTGTGTTTGACTTTGGGTTCAGTTGGGGTCTGTACAGTTCCAGGAGCGTGTTAAGGAATTTGACAGTGGAAAGTGCTAGTTGGGTGTGAAATGGTAAAGTTTTATAGCCGTGTGTGTGTGTGTGTGTGTGTGTGTGTGTGTGTGAGAGAGAGAGAGAGAGAGAGAGAGAGAGAGAGAGAGAGAGAGAGAGAGAGAGAGAGAGAGAGAGAGAGAGAGAGAGAGACAGAGACAGACAGAGAGAGACAGAGACAGAGTCCAGAGTATTATTTATTAGATTTTAATATTTAATTTAATTGAGTTCTAATGTACGTGTTAATATTTAATTATATTGAGTTCTACTGTACGTGCAATGTGGACAACACAAATAGCCATCCATAGTTGCACACACAAACACTCACATGCTTTCACGCACACGCATGTACGCACGCACGCACGCACACACACACACACACACACACACACACACACACACACACACACACACACACACACACACACACACACACACACACACACACACACACACACACACACACACACACACACATACATGCTACCTAAGGGCCACAGTCAAATCTACCCCACTTTTTTTCCACTGATGTCTTTTTCCCGTCTATTTTGAAGATGAATTTCTTCGATATACATCTTGCCATTCTATATCTTATTCCTTCTTTTCATCTGTCTCGTTCTAATCCCCCCTTTTCTTTTCTCCTTTTCTCCTCTTACTGTGCTCCACCGAAGCTCGGCACGCCACACATGTTATTTTATGTGTCTGTAGAATAATGTGCTGTGAAAAATGCATAGATCCCCACCGAGGAGGGGAAAGATATAGTGTGAGGCTTTTGAAGCTCGCGATCCCGAAAAACCGCACCCGTTATCCATAGCTAGAGGTTCGGGGCGATAACAAGCCACACGCTCGCTGCCTGGAACTCAAGCTGGTCCGGGAAAGCCCAGAGTACGGTACGGTATGGTACGGTACGGTCGCGGCATTTATATGTGACGCAGATGACATCCTCAAACCACATGTGACACATTGGCTCAGGAATATCATTATGGGTATACTGTACTGCAGTGGTTCTTAACCTTTTTTTCTTAGCGCACCCCCTTACCAATGCCAAAGATAAGCCGAGCACCCCCAACACAGATTTCTACATGTGTATGCACTAAAAAAATGATAAATGAGTGATTAATTACAATGATTCTCGCTTGAGACATGAATCAATGCCTCAATGATTTTAAATGGGGACCAAAACTTGTTTAATTTGGCCTAATTATAATGTTTGCAAGTATAATTTTGGTCACAACCTCTACACAAACAAGATTCCGTGCACCCCCTGGAATCTCTGGCGCACCCCCAGGGGGTGCCCGCACCCCAGGTTAAGAACCACTGCTGTACTGTATGAAGCCATATGTGTGTGTGTGTGTGCGTGTGCGTATGCGTGTCTGTGTCTGTGTCTGTGTCTGTATCTGTGTCTGTGTGTCGTGTGGGTAAGGGTGTCTGTGTGTGGGTGTGGGTGTGGATGCGTGCAAACCTACAGCATTGTGTTGAGTGTGTGTGGTCATGAGCTAATGTGGCATCTGCGTTGACATATGGCCGCCTATATTGTGCTTGCGTGCATACAGCTAGCACATAAAATGACATGATGCACAACGGTATTGCACAGTGCTGGAGTAGTTTTCCACAGTCGGGTAGCTACACTACATAGTCTTACAACTTAGTCACAGCAGAGAGAGACAATAGTATTGAATATTGCACAGCAGAGTATAGTACTCATATTCCCTGAGGTAAGATGTTCAGCAGTAGTCATCATTGAACAAGGCTCTTCAGTAAAGCATGATCAAGTTCACGTCCACAGCAGCTCTACAGTACTTGGCTGAGATCAAGTGGCTTGTGTGCCGGCCGGGCCGCTTCACTGCAGACAGCACCAGCTGGTTGTCTGTTCTACTACCCAGAATTGTGTTGGCAGAGTTTAGAGCTGTTTTGCTGATTTTATTCATTATTCTGTTGTGAAGTAAAGCTGGCTCCATTCAGGTGTGGTCAAGGTGTGCATAGGCGCAAGGTGTGAATAATCCCTTTCATCCTTGTTTAGGGCTCCCACCCCAAAAGATGTGGTGTCTTGTGTGAAGAAGATTTGATCTTCTTCACCACGCTTGGTAAATGTTTTTTTATACCACTTAGGCGTTTCTTCTTTGAGTTTATCCGACTAGCCTCACCTTTTTCAGTACAATGTTTCTGTCCTTTGTCTGCACTGTTTTGTCCTTTTTTCCCTTGTCCTTTTTTCTTTCAGTCAGTTGGTTTGCCATTATGGCTTTGTCCTTCTGCCAAGTTCGCATCAGAGCCTCCTCTCTGCTGTTGATGGGGCCTGTGTTTTGTGGGTGCTATTAAACGAAACGACCACTTTGGGACCCCTTTGGGCGTCTGCTTGCAAGATTAGATGCCCCCCATATATTTGTCCCCCGGCTTAGTCTCAGACCACTGGATGGCTCCTAATTCGTTATCCTATGCATATTGTATGACTGCAGCATTGCATGAAATCTTTTTGAATTCTTACCACCACCAGCCGTGCTTGCTAGCGTAGCTGAAACAAGCTTTCTGAATGAACGGGTTTCAGTGTGTTTCCCGAAATGAAGAAACGGGATTAGCTAACGCAATGTTCCACTGGAACGCACCGCTGAATGATGGTTGCTGATACGGGGAAACTCGTAGTCTTTGTGTTACTCGTTATTCCATTAGTAAGTCACCAGCTTTCGAAACCGCAATAGTCGTTTACGAGAGACGAACAATGTCTGCACTCTCTGTTTTGTGATTGAGGTCATGTCACGCCACCTCATTGGAAAGGAATGATCTGTTTGCTATTTTGGAAAAATACAGACAGACAGAAGGCAGCATTTCCAAGTGACCCCAGACGCAAAAGTTAAAGAGAGTGTGCGAGAGGAGCATGAGGTGTTGACCCGCCGCATTCCAGTGGCGCGATCAGAGAATGTGACCGGAGAGTGTGAGACGAGAGGAGAGGAGAAGAGAGGAGGAGAGGAGAAGGGAAGGGAGGAGATGAGAGGAGAAGAGAGGAAGAGAGGAGAAGGGAAGGGAGGAGAGGAGAGGAGAAGAGAAGAGAAGAGAAGAGAAGAGAAGAGAAGAGAAGAGAAGAGAAAAGTGGAGAGGAGAGGAGAGGACAGCAGGGGAGAAAAGAGAGGAGGGGAGAGGATAGGAGAGTAGAGGAGAGGAAGGGCAAATGCATGAGCCGAACTTGTATGCAGGGGTCACTGCTACAGGATCAGTGGGCTGCAGGGCTTGAGTCACAGTCAAGTAGAGGCAACTCCCACCAGCAGGCAGCCAGCGGCCACAAACCAGCGGTGCATCTGCTCGGCTCTCACACCAGTGTGGAACTGCTGCTACTGCTCTAGACCCTGACATTGACAACAAGACAGAGAGAGAGAGCAGGATAATCAACACACACAGGGGAGGACATTGAAGCAAAGTGAAGTCAATATTATATGGTAAAGTGTGTTGTTTTGCATGTGTGTCCGTGTGACCGTGTTAAGCTGCGCTCTGCTGTAACGTCGAGCTGGGATTACAGTAGCTATGTTTTGACCTATTGCGTTCATGTTTATCCGCCTTGTTTTTTCCTGTATATTGTGTGTTCGTGTTTTATGAATCCAATGCGTGTATTATGTTTCATCCACTCTGTTGGTACTGCTATTGTTGCGGTACAGTTGTTATTTTGAGTGCGGTTGTCTACGGCTGTGTTTACTAAGGGCTAAAGCAGGCTTCGGTCTGGCCCCCTATCCTGCACCTTTAATCCATCCTCCCTTTGTGATGTCACCTGGCGGATCGCACCACCTGCCACCTGCAAGCGGGGGGGATTGAGGATGTGCTGTGTGGACTAAACCACCTCATATAAGCCATGCCAGTAGCACCATAGCCACACCACACCACACTTGTCTGCTATGGTTACTGTACACCCAGCATGGCTTAAAGCAGCACAGCACAGCACAGCAGGGCACTGCAGTAGTGTCTCTGTCTGCCTCTCTGACACACTTTCTTCCTCCATCCTTGTGGAAAAGCGCTACGC
>NC_085870.1:45489953-45492453 GCF_034702125.1 Engraulis encrasicolus | reverse complement strand
TGAGTGGTTATGATTTTAAGTATGTGTCTGTGACTGCATGTGGTTGCGTGTGTGTCCCTGTTTGTATCTTGTGTGTACGTGTCTGCGGACTCCAAAGATACGTCTGTGCATGTACACATACAGTTATGAGCAAAAGTGTTTTTTTTTATTTCCCGGCCAATCCCGTCCCAACTCTGATGAGGGGATGACAGCTGGATTGGCGAGCAGTAGGTGTGGAGATGGGGAGGCTTGCTCGGTGGCTTGCTCGGTGGCTTGCTCGGTGGCTTGGCCGGGCTCCCTGTGGATTACTGCACAGGCCTACCGGGTCCAGGCCCAGGGGCCCCAAGAAGTCAAGGGGGCCCTGAAGCACAAGTGTCTATTTCCTTTGTCATGCTTAGTTGCGTTCAAATCACACTTTTAACCCATTAAGGCACAGCGTTATAAATTTGCTGTTACCAGAATGGCAATGACCAAGTCGTAGTGTATTACTAAAGGCCCTGTGTTATGTCATAGTATTGTAGTACTATGGTAGTTAACTTTTCAATGTATATTACAGCGTGCCACTGGAGTTAAGGTGTGCATTAAGGGGTTAATCGTTTAACCCCTTTGCGCAGAGCCTATGTTATAATCTTACAGTCAGCGAAATTGTAATGGCTATGTAAACAACATTTTCGCATTTTCTTGGGGGGGACGAATCCCCTGAAACCCTAACAACATTGGGTCCCTAATATCTGGGCTAAAAACCATGAATCTTTTTGTAAACTAGCAATAGGAAAGGGGGCCTTTCTTGTTGTCTGGCCCAAGGGCCCACGGAGTCCTACAGTAATTCGTCCCTGTAGCCTAGCTGCCTAACTGTGATTGCATTCCTGGCAGGGGCCAGTGTCAGCAGCAGTCAGCCACCCCACAAATGGCCTGTTGTCAGGCCCTTACAAAGACTCTCTCAAAGAGTCACTCAGCAGTCCCGTCTCCCCCACACACACTCCACCCCTCCATCAATCGTATTGATCAGATTATAACTGTAGCCCCTTTGACACACACTTAGCTGTATGGATCTGTCGTCTCTGTGAAAAATCTTTTTTTTATGATTTTCAGGGCATGACCCACAATCTGTAGAAAAATCCATGAAAAGTAGGGTGGCTGTGTCCAAGTCTGAGTCATTCGGTATACAGTTTCAAGTGGTTTTGTGTTGGCTGAAAAACGTTTCACAGATGATCTTCGAGAGATGAAAGCTTACTTTGTTAGAGAGACTTTTTCCATTTAAAAAAAAGTTTTAAAAAGAAAAAAAAATATCCAAACAAACTTGGAAATGACACAGGGGCTGTTTCTGCTTCTCTCTCTCTCTCTCTCTCTCTCTCTCTCTCTCTCTCTCTCTATCTCTCTCTCTCTCTCTCTATCTCTCTCTCTCTCTCTCTCTCTCTATCTCTCTCTCTCTCTCTCTCTCTCTCTCTCTCTCTCTCTCTCTCTCTCTCTTCTCTCGGTATATAGAGGAGTGGTTGTTTTAAACCTGCTCGGCTGTACAGTTCAGACTTTGTGTGTGTGGGATTCGACCGGTCACGGTCCCTGGCTCTCACGGGCCCTAGGCCTGGGGTTCATGATTGTATCTTCAATCCTTACCACGCTCCCCTCAGCTCCCCTTTCTCCTCTCCTCTCCCCACTTGTGTGTGTGTGTGTGTGTGTGTGTGTGTGTGTGTGTGTGTGTGTGTGTGTGTGTGTGTGTGTGTGTGTGTGTGTGTGTGTGTGTGTGTGTGTGTGTGTGTGTGTGTGTGTGTGTGTTGAGTTTATTAATGTGTGTGTGTGTGTATGCTGTGCGTGTGCGTTTGTGTGTGTGTGTATGTGTGTGCGCGTGTGTGTGGGCGCACGGGTGTGTGTATGCGTGCGTTTGTGTGTGTTTGTGTGTGTTGTCAGAAGTTTGGAGAGCCCGCTCCATGAAGCCGCTGGATTGTTTGGAGAAGTAGCGGTATTTGTTCGTTTGGGTGGGCCGTCCGCAAGCCCTAATCCCAGCTTGGGGGAAGGCCATCAGGCTGTGTTGACATTGCCATTTGGAAGATAGAGGTGGTCTCTGTGTGTATGTGTGTGTGTGTACTCTATGTGGTGTGTGTGTGTGTGTGTGTGTGTGTGTGTGTGTGTGTGTGTGTGTGTGTGTGTGTGTGTGTGTGTGTGTGTGTGTGTGTGTGTGTGTGTGTGTGTGTTCGTGTGTGTTCGTGTGTGTGTTCGTGTGTGTGTTCGTGTGTATGTGTGTGTTGCCAGGGAGAGAGATAGAGAAAGTTTGAATGTGTGTGTGTGTGTGTGTGTGTGTGTGTGTGTGTGTGTGTGTGTGTGTGTGTGTGTGTGTGTGTGTGTGTGTGTGTGTGTGTGTGTGTGTGTGTGTGTGTTTGTGTGTGGCCTGCTGTGTATGCGTTGGGATTAATTTCATAGGGGCACACCAGTATATTTTTTTATGATGGTATGTAACTCTGTATATGTGCCTCTGAAGGTGTGTGTATGTGACGTGTATGCTCATTGTGCATCAGTGTGTGTGTAT
>NC_085870.1:45482453-45484953 GCF_034702125.1 Engraulis encrasicolus | reverse complement strand
CTACTGTGTGTTGAAGTCTGGGCCATGTTTGCTCAGTCATCGACTGCCATGTGTCTCATGGCTATAACTGGTTTCATTTGTACATCCCATAACGTTTAGCACACCTAGAGCTTTTATATTTTACTTTTTAAGAATTTTTTGGTCTTTTACAACTTTATTTGACAGGACAGTGTGAGAGGTGGACAGGAAGCAAATTGGGAAAGAGATGGGGAGGGGTCGACAAAGGACCCGGGCCAGGAATCGAACTCGGCAGGGCCTATATTTTACTTCTATAAAGGTGTATTATTCCACAGTATTTTACATCTGTCTTTCCATACCAAATGATAGTCTGTGTACTTCACTACACCACCACCATGTTAATATACCTAATTTTGATGGTGCTGATGGTGATACTAGCTGATGATGCCAATACCATTACTGTTGATCAATAGTGGCTGGTCCTGAGGGACGGGGCTGTGCTCTCCGCGTGCGCACCTCAGGGCGTGGGCAGTAGCTCTTCCCGGAACCCTCGCTCGCCTATTCCCATTGACCTTTCTGGGACTTCCTCTCTCTGTCTCTCTCTCTCTCTCTCTCTCTCTCTCTCTCTCTCTCTCTCTCTCTCTCTCTCTCTCTCCACACCAACCTGCTTCTGTTAACAATTCTCTGTGTGGCTTGCTCATTCTCTCTCTTTGTCTTTCTCACTGTCTCTTTCTTTCCTTCTCTCTGCCTCTTTCTCCAGCCTATTCACTCTCTTTCTTCTTTCTCTCTCTCTCTCTCTTGCATTTATCTTTTGCACACAGTGAACCTGTGGGCTACAGTTGTTGCTTTGTTGTTTTGTTTTGTTTCTCTTTTGCTTTTGTTATAATTCAGCAATGTTTGATTTCTGTCTGTAAGACGTCTCTGCCATCCAAATCTCTATGCCAGGCAGCCCCCCACCCCTTGCATGTGCACACACACACACACACACACACACACACACACACACACACACACACACACACACACACACACACACACACACACACACACACACACACACACACACACACACACACACACACACACACACACACACACACACACACACACACAGTAGAAATAACACTCCCTCTTACCTTCCCATGATCCTCTTCTCTCTGTAGTTAATGTGTGCATATATTTGTGAGAGTGTGTGTGTGGGGGGGGGATTAGCTAATTATGAGTGTCGTGAAACATGTATAAGATATTCACAGGCGGCATAAACGGCGCACAGCCAAAGTAGGTCTTGTGGGAAAGTCTCATGCGTCTGATCGCTCTCAAGCTCGCTGGCTTGCTGGCTGCGGGGGGCTGGGTACTGTTCGCGCTATCGGGTGGGGGAGTTGATGTTATAACGGGATGGGAGGGGAGCTGGGGGTGGATGGCTGGGTGGGAGATGTTCGCTTCTAAGCGAGGGCTTAGATATACTCCCAGGGGCGAAATACTGTTTGATTACATTCAGACGGAGCAGAATTTAAAAAAAGGTCCATCCCAGCTACCCCCACGGATTTACCCATTGGCTTAGTCTTCAGGTTTGGACTGTCTGTCTGCCTGTCTGTCTGCCTGTCTGTCTGCCTGCCTGCCTGCCTTGCAACTAGGAGGGCCTAGTTGTCTCACCTCATCCTTTTTTTCCCTTCCTGACTGCCTGTCTGTTGGAAAATGTAGAGCGCCTGTACAATACATCCAGTTAATTTGCATAACTGTAGAAAAAAAGATTTCCGTCCCCACAGTGTCTCCTCATTTTCTCTCCATGTGTCTGTGTTGCTGCCAGTAAGTGCCCTAGGTCTGCATGTCTGTCTCTCTACCTCTTTAACTGCCGCTTTGGTCCATCTACTGTATGTCTGTTAAGTGCAATTTGTCTATTTATCTCCCCCCTTATCTCTTTCTCTCCTCTCTCTTTCTCTCCCCTGTCTCTGTACGTATCTGTCAGCCTGTCTGTTTGTCTGTCTGTCTGTCTGTTTGTCTGTTCTGTCTGTTTCTCTCTCTCTCTCTCTCTCTCTCTCTCTCTCTCTCTCTCTCTCTCTCTCTCTCTCTCTCTCTGCCATTATACATCTTAAAGTGTTTGTCCCCCTTTGTCTCAGATCAATATGATTTGTCCTACTCAGCGCCTTTTGTCTGTCTCTATTTCTGTCTCTCTGCCCGTGTTATATTTCAGCTTTATTTGTCTGCCACTCATTTCTCTTTTTTCCACCTTTTGTTTATGGTTACGTCTAGTCATTGTTGTTTTTGTTTTACCCTTTCCTCACCTCCTCTCTTCTCACTCTCCGCTCCATGCCTTGTCTCTGTCCATCTACCAGCCTGTCCATGTCTCCTTTTCTCCGTGTGTATTTTCTCTCTCTCTCTCTCTCTCTCTCTCTCTCTCTCTCTCTCTCTCTCTCTCTCTCTCTCTCTCTCTCTCTCTCTCTCTCTCTCTCTCTCTCTCTCTCTCTCTCTCTCTCTCTCTCTCTCTCTCACTCACTCTCTCTCTCTGCTCTCTGTGCTCAGCATAAATCCATCGGGGCGGTTC
>NC_085870.1:45462453-45474953 GCF_034702125.1 Engraulis encrasicolus | reverse complement strand
TGTAAGTCACCTTGGATAAAAGCATTAGCTAAGTGGAATACATAGAATGTAACGTAATTGTCCCATCAACACCCTGTCCCCTCCAGACCCTCTCTGACTCCATTACGTGTGGTAGCCACAGGAAACGTACATACTAATACTAATTCCACCACGCCCCCCATAAAAACAACCCCCCAGCAACGCATTTAACCCTTTTGTCCCGTCAAAAGATTCTTTATGTGTTCCCTGGTCTCCCTGTCCCACTCCCCCTGAAAGGAGAGCCTGGTGACACTGTGAATGGATGGAGAAATAAAGACGACGAAGGGCGAAGAAGGAGAATAACTTAAGGAAAGAGACGGTAGAGGTGGAGGGTTGGAGGAACGGGAGGAGGGGATGGAATTAGCGGCAAATGTGGCTTAATTTATCGGCCCTGTCCAGAAGCTGTCATCAGGCGACAATGGAGGGGCTGGTTTATGGCCCCAGAGCTTTTGGCTCCAGAGCTCAATGCAGAGAGAGGACATGGAGAGAGAGAGAGAGAGAGAGAGAGAGAGAGAGAGAGAGAGAGAGAGAGAGAGGGAGAGAGAGAGGGATGGATGGATGGAGGGAGGGACCGTCAGAGAAAGAGGCAGAACAAGAGGGACGGAGGGAGGGAGAGAGTGAAAAAGAGCCAAGAGAAGTGACCATGCTTCTATTTAAAACTTTTGGAGTGCTGTTGAAGGCTGGAGGTAGGCGAGTGGAGAGGGAGAAAAGAACGGGAAAGAAAGAAAAAAGAAGGAACAAGGAGAAAGCCTTGGTATTCACAGAAGGCCTACTGCATCTTTTCTATTAACGGCCCCTTAATGGATCTTTTAATGGGAAGTGCAGGGAAGTGCAGGGCCTCCGCCTCCGTTTTCTGATGACATTTCAAATACTGAAGATGTGAAATGCTAACAAGTTTATTCAATTTGGGGGAATGACTCGCTCAAATCCTCTTAGCGCCGATAAAAAAATAATGTGATGAATGGCAAAAAGGGCCGTTGAAAAAGGGACGAGGTCTTCTTTTTTTTGTCCTTCCCTATCGCCTGACACGGTGATCAGAGATTTCAAAAAGGGCTTCAGTTCAGATTAAGACAGGATGAATCTTCAGGCACGGAAGATTTAACAGCGATGGCTGCCCTTGTGTTTTGTGAGGTCGACTTGGATGTGGAGCGTAGCACCACGGACCTCGGTCCAGGCTTTAGGGGTGTGTTAGGATTCCTCTCAGTCACGCATGTGTGGGCTTGGAGGCCCGGAGCCCTTGGTGCATTACTCAAAATCAAAACAGCCGCAGTGACCCGGAGGAGCCTGGACAAAACACTGAGTGCATCATTTCAGT
Source organism: Engraulis encrasicolus (assembly GCF_034702125.1). NCBI lineage: Eukaryota > Metazoa > Chordata > Actinopteri > Clupeiformes > Engraulidae > Engraulis > Engraulis encrasicolus. Next base: position 45,473,620 of record NC_085870.1, on the reverse strand, counting down.
CGCACTATAACTAAATACGCACCGTGACGGCTCTAGTTGGTTTGAAAGACTGTTCGCTGCATGTCGAGTATGAAAAGAATCTGTTCAACTGCTATTAAAGGTGTATTCAAAAAGGACTCCTTTTTAAGAAGCTGCATAGCTATTGAAAGATTTAGCTAAATGAATGGATACAATTGTTAAAATATTTCAAAAGGAAGACATGTCTACCTGTTCATGCATAACAGAGAGTTGGATGTAAAAGCGGCTTGTTGTAATTACTGTTGTTGAAACTGCACATGTGGTGCGTATTTTATGTAGGGTCCTTCTTGCATACTGTAGCTCATCGATCTCTTGACAAAGCTTTCTCTAAGATCCCCTAGTATTCCCTGGAGAAGAGACCTACTTAAATACCTATCAGAAACAAGTTCCTATGATGCCTACAAGCACATGCCTACTGTATGACCGTGTTTTTCCATTGCAAAAAAACAAAAACAAAGCAAAGGCTGGGCTTGGCTTGGCACAGACTTCTAAAGGAAAAGCAGTGATGATTCCCACTAGCCTTTGGGCACTGTAGTGCGTTTGTGTGTGTGTGTGCGTGTGTGTGTGTGTGTGTGTGTGTGTGTGTGTGTGTGTGTGTGTGTGTGTGTGTGTGTGTGTGTGTGTGTGTGTGTGTGTGTGTGTGTGTGTGTGTGTGTGCGCGTTTGCGCGTGTGTGTGTCTATGTGTCTATGTGTCTGTGTGTCTGTGTGTGTCTGATCTGTGGGTGTTTGTATGTGCATGTTCATCTGCGTTTGTGTGTATTTGTGTGTATATGTGTCTATGTAAATGCATGTACGTGTGTGCGTGCGTGTGTTTGTGCGTGTGCATTTGTGTGCACAAGCATGTGTGCATACTGGTTCTCAGATTTGGCCCGAAAAAGTGTTTTCGACTCACTATCTCAACGAACAGGTTTCGACTACATTTGTCATAGTGACATTTGAAGCACACAGACCCACAAAAATCCTCTCGGGCAACCGCAGCGAATAGCCGCTGTGAGTCAGCGTCTAATGCGAAAATAACTTTTAGACAGTTGGTGTCTGTTGTCTCCGTGTGGCCCCTCCGCTAAAAGCACACTCACCACTGAATCACGAGCATTTTTCACTTATTAATTTATTACATTAAAAAAGGAAGACCTCAGCTTGAAACACCTCTGGGCTTAGGCCTGGCAGGGCAAACATATGGTACCCTGCACCAGCCATGTGTGACAGCAGCCTCAGTGGTGATGTGCCAGCATCAGGCCTTAGAAAAAAAACGACTGCTGCCCTCTCACGTGGGACCACAGTCACACACATGCGTGCACACACACATACACATACACACCTGCGCGCACACACACACACACACACACACACACACACACACACACACACACACACACACACACACACACACACACACACACACACACACACACACACACACACACACACACACACACACACACCAATGCACACACACAGACTGAAACGAAAATAAACGGCTCACAGATGACCGCCTAGCGCTCCTGCTACAGGACAAGTGTAGCATGTGTCGAATGTGCACGGAGCGGAGACCGCGGCCAGGTTTCCTGTCTGTAGGGGCAGGGGGCTCGGAGTGGTAGGGAAGGGTTGGAGAGTAGTAGAGGTGGGGATGGGGGTGGGGGATAAGAATCGCAGCCCAAAATAGCTCACACGCTCGGCCTCGAAACAATAAGCCCCTCATTGTCTCGGGCTGAATGTCAGTATTATAAATACGCTGATCTTTCTCGGGGAGATCTTTATCTGTTAAATCCCAGCACTTATCGCAAAACAACCTTTCGCTGATTACTCCACATCAAACCTAACACCACATCAAGCCCACACTTGCTGCAAGACTTGACAAAAAAATGTAAATATTTGCACACACACCATTCATCCCCTTCTCAGCCCTTTTCAACATTTGATATCAAATCCACTCTGGCCTTTCAGTAACACAGCAGTAACACAGCAGGCATCTGTGAAGTGTTTGCGCAGTACGTTTTGTAGTGATACAGCACTTCTGCCCTACTCCCTAAGTGTTGAGTTGACACTGCAAAAGCTGCTGCTGCACACTGTACTGTATGATGTTGTACATGTTCTACACTGAACATGTTTAATCCATTAAGACACGGCTTAATATATTTGCTGTTACCAGTGTGGCAATGTCTAAGTCGTAGTGCATTACCTAAGGACCTGTCTTATGTCATAGTATTGTAGTACTATGGTAGTTAACTTTTCTATGACTATTACAGCGTGCCACTGGAGGTACGGCGTCCATTACGGGGTTAATCGTTCAACCCCTTTGCGCAGAGCCTATGTTATAACCTGAGTGTCATGAAAATTGTAATGGCTATGTCTTAATCTGTTACTTAAGGCTCTCGGTGCTGTCATAGCAATGTTGTTATGATGTAGTTCAGTATTTTCCACAAATAGTGAATAGGCCCGCCGGCGACCCCATCTGCAATAAGAGGCTACATGTTTGACGTTAAAGCCCATGCCTGTAAAGCGCCTACGCAGTACATTTCATAGTGTTAGAGCAACATCCTGATAACTGGCCCTACTAGCTAAGGGTTGATTTATCACAGCAAAATGTGCTTTGTATTGCATGAACATGTTTAATTGCAGACACAGAGGAGCTAGATCTTGCCGTGTCAGCTGAGTCGCAAAGACCTATCTGTCACCGTGTGCCGTGCCTCAGTGCGCGGCGCGGCGCAGGAGTGGCCCAGTACCGTACACAGGTGTGTCCGTGGCAACTTAGACCGTAACTCATCATTGTGTTTAATCATCAGAGGGAACTTCCGGGGTGCGGCTAGCTGACTGCACATACACACGGCTTAGGTCACTTTACTGGCAACTACAACACATACAGACAGCTTACAGTAGGTCACCTTACTGGCATTGACAGTACAACATTGTGGTGGCAGGATGGCAATGACGACACTTCATTGGAAAGATGAAGCAGCGATACTGTGTGACGAATGAAATCTGATTGCTTATTTGCATGTTGTGACACTGACTGTATTGCACTGGTCTTTTTTGAGTACAGTACATGCAGTTTAGCCAGTTGCATGACCAGCCAGTTAGCATGAACTTCAGAGCAGCTCTGGAATAAAAAGAAGAGGCGTTTCCATTTTAAAGCTTTTGCATGCGTTGGGTTACATCAGTATGCATTTGCCTATGCCAGGTCTAGCAACTCATACTTTTTGAAAAGCAGTCAAATGAGTTGGATATGTGATTCACCTTGTGTCTAATTGTTACACAAAGCCTGCATTACATTATACTATTTAAGTAAGTACTACAATTTGTATACTAAAACAGTATACTATTACACTGAAATGGCATAAGCAGTGTACTAAACAGCACTGTGGCAGCATACTTAAATGGCATGGTAACTGGTCTGACCCTGTTGTGCAAGTCTGTATGACTACTACACCATTAAAGTAGGGAAGGTCTATAGTATACGGTCTTCACATGCATACACTTGTATAATGATTTAATAACAAAAACCATACGGTGTCAGACTGTCATAAAACGACATCATGACTGGCCTAGCCCTCTTGTGCACAGCCAGGGAACTGGACAGGGGGGGGACAAAGGGGTCAGTTCTCCTGGGCCCAGGGAGGAGGGCAGATTTGAGTATTCATTACATCGCACGTATTGGGTGAGGCGGCCCTTCAGGTGACTCTGTCCCGGGCCCGGCCAAAGCTGTCAGCGGCCCTTCTGATGATATTGTGCTATGATGCCCCACCTTAACTTACCGCACGGCAGTCACTCAGACTGACATGATGAGACTACAGAAACCTGTTCAGGCGGCTTCCCAGTTGTTAGATGACGGGCGGCCATCAGGGATGGCTCTACATATGTAAGCAAACAGTGTTCCACCACCATGTAAGTTACACGGTACACGCCCCTGCTGTAGAGCTGGCGGGAGCGAGGCGAGGTGAGACCGACGAGGCGATGGGGAATACTGCGTGACAGGGCAAGTGGCAACAATTGGCTGCCACTGCCCTGAAGGAAGACATTAGAGTCTTTAGAGAGAACGCACCGGGGCTTAGCTCGCTGGATGGCGGTCCGACCGTGTTGAGTGTTGAGTGCTGAGTGCTTGGCTTTTTTGGCTCGGCTTGCTTGCTTGCTTGCTTGCTTGCTTGACGGCATTATGCGGGTGAGTGACAGGCCGAGATTTAAGTATTTTGTCTTCCTCCTTGGGCTCTCTGTTGACACAAGTGTACACAGATAGATGAAGACAGGAAAGGATTTTTTTGTTGCCTGATAATGCACAGTGTTCCACTGGATCCAGTGGAACGCTGTATGATAGTCATCAAAAATAAACTTTACTCTGCCATAGTACTGCACTACTACATGACATTTACACAGGGCCTTTGGTAATACATGACTTGCTCATTGCTAATCTGGTAACTCCAGATTTATATCACGTATTTATATTTACGTCTTAAGAGTTTAATGTGTGTGTGTGTGTGTGTGTGTGTGTGTGTGTGTGTGTGTGTGTGTGTGTGTGTGTGTGTGTGTGTGTGTGTGTGTGTGTGTGTTTGTGTGTGTGTGTGTGTGTGTGTGTGTGTGTGTGTGTGTGTGTGTGTTTGTGTGTGTGTGTGTGTGTTTGTGTGTGTGTGTGTGTGTGTGTGTGTGTGTGTGTGTGTCTGTGTGTGTGTGTTTGTGTGTGTGTGTGTGTGTGTAAGTACTGTAATAAATGCTAAATGCTCCGCAGACAGGCAGTGATCACACTAACATTACGTCGACATAATATTTCCATTATGCCAACTTCTTCCATAATCCTTAACTGCTCTTCTCTTTCTTCTCTGCCTCCTCCTGACTCTCTCCTCCTCCCCTTCTCCAACGCAGGTGGTGATGTCTGAGGAAGCTGAGCTGAGGGGGTGCAATGAGGCCTTTGAGTCAGAAGAGGGCGACGTGGACCCGTTCCTGGAGGACGAGGAGGGCGAGGATGAGGAGGAGACGGAGAGCAGCCGCGAGCTGATGGAGAGGCTCCGGGAACTGGAGGTGAGATGCTGAGGAGAGAGGAGGACGATGGAGTCAGAGAGAGTAGAGAGAGAGAGGTTCCATTGGCCCATTGTTTCCGGGTTCTATTACTGAAAGGGGGAGGGGGGGGGGGGGAAATCCCCCTTTAGGCAGACCTAGGCAGTCTATTCAATGCTAGGAATATTATGACATGCCCCTTTAGGCAGACCGGAACCTGGTCATGTTAGGTGCCAATAGCAACCTATTACATTGGCATATCTCTATACTAAGAGAATCTCTGATGGAGTGGTGGTGGTGGGGTGTCCATTACCTGGTAAAAGGGTACAAATTATATTTCGCCTTGTTCATTCAGTAATTAGAGTTTCAGAGACATGAAATGTTCATGAACACAACTCTTTTTTTTTGTATTTTTTTTAGCTTTTGTGACAGGATGATAGGATAGTGAAGGTGTGATAGGAAAGTAGTGGGGTTAAAGAGAGATGGGGTAGGCCTGGGAAGTGACCCAGAGCAGACTTGAACCCAGGTCCCCATGTATATGGTACAGGTGATCGATGCAGTAGTGGGGTACGGCTGTCCATTACTAGGTAAAGGGTGCAAGTTATATTTCGCTGTGTAATAACTAGAGTTGCAGAAATGTGAAGTGTCCAGTTCAAGTCTTTTTTTTTATTGTACCCCCATGTGTATATGGTACAGGTTCCCTCTGCAGTGCACTCTTTAAGTGTTGAATGAACACCACTAACTTCACTGTGTAGGATGAGCAATCATGGTGAATGTCAGCTGTGGTTAACTGGGTGTTTGCAGATGCAAAGCCTATGTCAACAACAACAACAAATGCTCATTCAAAATAGCATAGTCATCTGAACATCACAGATTGGTACAGACTCTGGGAAGAGTGGATGGGGGTAGAAGGTGTTTATTACCGGGGGAAGGTTGGGTGGACGTGCCATGCGGATCATCTAAACATGGTGCATACTGTACATATAAGCTATGATTTGCTGACTGTTTGCAGAGTCAACAACAACAATTGCTGAAGCTGGTGCTCAGTCAAATAGCATAGTCATCTCAACACCATGGCTATCAGCTGGCTTGTCTGTATGTTTGTTCACGCACACACACACACACACACACACACACACACACACACGCGCACACACACACACACACACACACACACACACACACACACGCACGCACGCACGCACGCACGCACGCACGCACACACACACACACACACAGTCTCTCTCTCTCTCTCTCTCTCTCTCTCTCTCTCTCTCTCTCTCTCTCTCTCTCTCTCTCTCTCTCTCTCTCTCTCTCTCTCTCTCTCTCACACACACACACACACACACACACACACACACACACACACACACACACACACACTATGTACATGTGCATGTAATGGCAGTGCTGTTAGTCTGTGCAACAACACTGTTACATTCTGAGATGAGATGTCAAAGTGCTCTTCATATACATCAAATACAAGTGCAATAATACATTTTTAATCAGCAGATATCATCTGAATAAGAGTTAGTTTAACTTTGCTATCTGTTCCAGCATAGTATAAAATTTCAACCTCTATGAACCTCAAGCCAGACTATGAGGCTTCAACAATGCCACCTGAGTCACACCTCGTCCTCTTATCACTGACAAGCACATGGCAGGGTTGTGAAAGGGCCATTGCCGTCTAGCCAAAATGTGAGGTGTAATGACAATTTTGACAGGACTCCAACGTGACACGCCATGTTTTCCTTTCATGTTCCTCAACCATCCAGATTTGCTGTACTTGATCTGGTTTTAGTAGTAGTAGTAGTAACACTTCATTTTAGGGATACATCTATTAGCACTAATACATACAATGTTAATGCCTGCATAAGTAACTTGTAAGGCATGCACTAAGCAAACGCTAAGGCCTACTAGGTCCTTACTAAGGTTAAATTGGTAATAAATCCCTTATTGTGCATGAACAACACATTTCTGAATACATGCCTAACAAATGTTTGATTTTGCTTTGTACATGCTTTACAAGTTACTTATACATGGACATTGTATGTATTAGTGCTTATAGATGTATCCCTAAAATAAAGTGTTACCGTAGTAGTAGTAAAGGTTATATGAGGGGGCAGCTGTTAAGAGGGAGGCCAGAAAACGGGAGGGCCACAGACATGGGAGTAATGGGTAAGTGGTTGTAGCCCAAAGGTTGCTGGTTCGACTGCCGACCTGCCAGGTTTGTGGGGGGATTCATTAACCAGTGCTCTCCCCCATCCTCCTTTCAGGGCTTCCCCCTTGCACGGGTGAAGCATAAATGCAATTTGGTTGTGTGCAGTGTGCAGTGAACACTTGTGTGCTGTCAAGTGCTATGTCACTATAGTGCTATGGCAATGGGAGTTGGAGTTTCCCAATCAGGCTTTCACTTCACTTTCACATGGACTTGACTTTGACTTTTAACGTGACATGGACTTGAGAGATGTGCTCCAGGGCCTGGACACAGTACTCAATTTCCAGACTCTTATCCCAGCAGAGACAAGAAAGGCTTAATGCTGCTGTATGGCCTGAAGGCATGCTTATTACGCTGGTTAATCCCGTCCGTCCAGAGAACCTAAAACGAAAGCCCTCTCAGCCATAGGAGCGCAATTGAACTTGGTTGTCAAACCAGTGACTATAACCTCTGGAGGGTTCAAGAAGATGTGACCAACTTTGTAGAGCAGATAGGATCACTGACGATCTGGAAAAAAAACTCAACTGAGCTCAGCTGGAAATAAATCCCCAACTACAGTTTGTACATGATAACAATATTGTAATGACAATCTCGAGAGTCTTATATGCAAGTATCAGATTAAGATTTGGTCATTGCCATTTTGGTAACAACAAGCTTACCAAGCAAGGGAGGCATGAAGGGGTTCAAGTGAGTTTCAAATGTGAAGACGGCTTCACTCCGCCAGGTTGGTGGGGGGAGTTATTAACCAGTGCTCTCCCCCATCCATCCTCCTCCATGACTGAGGTACCCTGAGCATGGTCCCTCAGGTCGCCATTGGGGGCAGCCCCTCTTGCACGGGTGAGGCATAAATGCAATTCCGTTGTGTGCAGTGAACACTTGTGTGCTGTGGAGTGCTGTGTCACAATGACAATGGGAGTTGGAGTATCCCAGTTGGGCTTTCACTTCACTTTCACTTCCCTCTTTGCGGCAAAGTAAGGTCTCTCCATCACAGTCGTCCTCAGGGCATGTTTACTATCAGCTTAGTGTTGTCATATCTAGCAAAGTGGCTTAGACTTGTGGCCTGGAGTGCCCTCCACCTGATCTCTGACACAGCATGTTAGCTACTTGCCCCCACAGCCACGCGGTCACAGGTTCATTTCCCATGCAGCTTTCCCCTAGCCTAGCAGTTAACAAATGCTGTCTTTCACAGCCCACACAAATCACTTCGTAGCTTCGTAATGCCTGCCTTTTTCCCAGTAAGAGAATGAACAGCGTAAGGGAATTCTGTGGGTAAATAATGACGTTTAGTCATGGGGTCGTCTGTTATGAACGTTCGGTCACCGCAGTGGTATTCGTGACCTGCAGACCCACATGCAGTGCTAGTGTTGTGAGGGAACTCATGCAGTAGAGCAAACAAACCACAAGGGGGCTCTGTCTTTACATAAATGTCATTCTATACCAAGATACACATGTAACACACACACACACACACACACACACACACACACACACACACACACACACACACACACACACACACACACACACACACACACACACACACAAACACACACACACAGAGAAACAAACAAACAAACACACACACACACACACACACACACACACACACACACACACACACACACACACACACACACACACACACACACACACACACACACACACACACACACACACACACACACACTACAGTGAGGATGTTTACTTCTGCAATCACATACCATCTTGCTGTGTGATGACCAATAAAAATGGTAATGTTTTTCAATATTGCAGTATCGTGCCTTTGAAAAACCATACTCAATTTTTCAATTCTCTCTGGCCCGGTCACATAATTTCCCTCTGATAGAACTGACGTGATTATGAGGCCACTTCCCCATGCCTACCACAGGAAAGACCCATCTAGTAAAAAGTGTCCCTGTTGAATCTCTATGAGGAAATGTCTTTGATATGATCAAAGACCTTTCTGATTGTATTAGTCCCTTTTGTTTATGGAGCCTCTCAATGACTCTTTGGTGTCTTTGGTGTTTGGTGTCTTTCCATGAAGGTGATCAGAGGGTTGATGGTTCCAATCCCTGCCTTAACAGGATTAAGAATGATTGACCCCACCAATGACTGTATATTCTTATTGTATACAGTCATGCAGAGATGTGGACTTGTGACTTGTGACTCGGACTGACTTGTGACTTGAGTCACAAATGACTCGACTTGAGACTTGACTTGCCAATATTAGGAGTGACTTGTGACTTGACTCGACTTGTACGCTATTGACTTGAGACTTGACTCGACTTGACAGTTTTAGCTTGCAATGACTTGCAATTGTGCTCCAAGTCAATGAATATATATATATTTTTTGCATTTTGTGTGTGAAAAAAATGCATGAAAGAAAGAAAAAATAAATGATTTACCTTCAACCATAGTCAAAAACCATGCTAAAAAATATATATGATCAAGTGTGGGTTGCATGGTCACCCAAACAAACATGAAAGCTTGTCTGCAGCCGTGCTGTAATGGTTAGGGAGTTGGGCTGGAGATCACAGAGTTGCAGGTTTGAATCCCACCCTTAAACCCACCTCTTCCTACATCTCCATCCATGACTGAAGTGCCCTTGAGCAAGGCACCTAACCCCATATTGCTCAAAGGACTGTCACCAATATATGCGTTGGATAATTAATGAATAATTATAAACCGTGGTAAAACCATGGTTAGTTTTCAGAGTAAAACCATGGTTCAATTTATAGTTAAACCTAGTAAAACCAAAAACCAATGCCGAACCATGCTCAAAAAAACTGAAATCATGGTATACCATGGTCGATTTTCGACATGACTGGCGAAGGGGGACATGCAAAGCAGTGTGGAGAGGTAATGAATTTATGACCAAAGGTAATTGTCAATATTGCACATAGAATACAAGGTGACTTGTTAATGACTTGGAAAAAATAAGACTTGGACTTGGACTTGACTTGGCTTTGGCACGACTTGGACTTGGACTTGACTTGACTTGGCTTTGGCACGACTTGGACTTGGACTTGACTTGGTCAAATGTGTCGTAACTTGTGACTTGACTCGAACTTGATTGGAAAGACTTGAGACTTACTTGCGACTTGCAAATTAGTGACTTGGTCCCATCTCTGCAGTCATGTGTCCCCACACCTCAAGCATGAATGAAGTGTCCTTGAGCAAAGCACCTGCATCCTACTTCACAATGCTCCAGGTTACAGCAACACCCTGAAATAACTATGTCGCTATATATAAAATCATAAGCTGAAATGTCTATATGTTATTCTTTGGTTTCAGAGTGATGTTTTAGTGATGTTTCGGGAGCATTGTGTGTAGCCTCTTACTGCAGATGGGGTCGCCGGCAGGCCTATTCACTGTTTGCTGAAAATACTCAACTACATCATAGCAACATTGGTATGACAGTACAGAGAGCCTTAAGTAACAGATTAAGACATAGCCATTACAATTTTGGTGACAGTAAGGTTATAACAGGCTTTGTGCTAAGGGGTTAATGTCATAGCAGCAGGTAGTGTAGCCAGTGTGCTGCTAGCGCTCCCTGGTGGCTGTGAAAGGAAAGATAAGGAAAGGTAACAGACCTCTGGTAAAAGACCTAACCCTTCTATTACCACCCACCGGAGACAGCAAGGAACATCATGTACAGTATATACCGGTCTGGTAGACTGTCTTCATCACTATTAGCAGCACACTCTTTGATTCTGGCAGCGCCGCTCAGCAGGCCATCTGATTACACACTTTGCTTTCCATCTGTCTGCAAGCGCCTCATATGAACTAATGTATGGATGTGGAGTTCTGTGCAGCTCAAATTGACTCAGCCTCTATGTTCATGACTCACTCGCCACATATTTATAGCCCATAGCCACGGTTGGTTGGGGGACAAACAGGTCAGTTGTGCCGGGCCCGGGGAGATGAGGGGTAATTGTATGTATTTG
>NC_085870.1:45449953-45454953 GCF_034702125.1 Engraulis encrasicolus | reverse complement strand
CACGTGCCTCTCCTCCAATCCCCTAGCACTCCTCTCTCTTCCTCTATCCCCTGCTCTTCTTTCCTGTTCTTTCTCCTCTCCTCTTTTATCCCGCTTTCCCATCCTCCCCTCCTCTCATCTCTCCACCACTCCCCTGTCCTCTTGTCTCCTCCTCTCTCCTCCACTCTCCTCTGCTCTTCTCTCCTCCATTCCTCTCTGCTCTAATCTTCTCCACTCTATCCCACTCAATTCTATCCCCTGTCCTCTCCTCCTCCTCCTCCTCCTCCTCCTCCTCATCTCCCCCCTCCTCAGCCCTGTACTGCTCTGCTTGACAATACAGCCAGGCCAGACAGGCAAATGATGGGTCCTCCCCACTCGCCTCCCCACACAGTTAAGCTCTGGATCGATGCTGGAAGGGAAGGGCAAGGCATAGCACACCACTCTGCAGTGGTGGACATTCACTAAAGGAGGGAAGGGTGTGTTTGCCTGTGTGTGTGTGTGTGTGTGTGTGTGTGTGTGTGTGTGTGTGTGTGTGTGTGTGTGTGTGTGTGTGTGTGTGTGTGTGTGTGTGTGTGTGTGTGTGTGTGTGTGTGTGTGTGTGTGTGTGTGTATTCCCTTCTGCCACATGGCAGCGAGAGCGAACACCACACCACTCTGAAGTATACACACCCGTTGGGGAAGAGAAAACTAGCGTTTAGTATGGATGTGTGTGTGTGTGTGTGTGTGTGTGTGTGTGTGTGTGTGTGTGTGTGTGTGTGTGTGTGTGCGTGTGTGTGAGTGTGTGTGTGTGCGTGTTTAATGGCTGTAATCCACCTTACCTGTTGAAGGGGATTGGGGTGTGTGTGGAGTTTTTGTGTGAAGAGCTCCGTCAAGGTCCGAAGGTCCGAAGGTCCGGGGAGGGCAAGGCATAGCACACCACTCTGCAGTGGTGGACATTCACTAAAGGAGGGAAGGGTGTGTTTGCCTGTGTGTGTGTGTGTGTGTGTGTGTGTGTGTGTGTGTGTGTGTGTGTGTGTGTGTGTGTGTGTGTGTGTGTGTGTGTGTGTGTGTGTGTGTGTGTGTGTGTGTGTGTGTGTGTGTGTGTGTGTGTGTGTGAGAGAGGAGCAGGGGGGCAGTGTAGCTCTGTCTGTGTTTGTGTTGTGGAGTGGACAGGGTGGCAGTGTTTGTTATTCTAGGACAGGCATCACCAACGTGGTGCCCGCGGGCGCCAAGTAGCCCTCCAGGAGCTTCTGATGTGCCCACCAAGGATGTTTGTAAACAGTGACGACTATAAGATTTTAGTCACAGTTAATGTTTTTCTTAATTTAAATACGAGATTACTTCTTTATAACCTATAAGCAAATTATCATTAAATCATAGTGTGATTTGGGAATGAAGTCAAGACATCAGTAGAGGATTTTGAACAAACAAGTAGCCCTCGGGTAGCTCTCAGTAGCTCTTGAGTAGCCTTCAGTAGCCATCGAGTAGCCCTCAGTAGCCCTCAGACCTAGAAAGGTTGGGGACGCCTGTTCTAGGATGACCGAAAAGAAGTCGTCATGGTAAATATAGACAAAGGGGGTACAAAGGGGCTACTCATTGAAGCCTTTAGTTAATCAGATGTGGGTGTTGGAAGGGGGGTGACGTTGGGGACTGTGGTCACAGTTTCTCACCCATAAGCCCCTCACTTTACAGGGGAAGGACAGAGCCTGGCTTTGAAAATATAATGCTCTTTCAGAATAAAACATTCTGCAACTCTTTGTTTGCCATTATGGCCCACCTGCCTTGTTCAAAACCCTCCCGTGATCTCTGGACAGACATGCGCATGCACGCACGCACGCACGCACGCACACACACACACACACACACGTGCGCGCGTGCATGCACACTCATTCATGTCCTCTTTGTGATGCCACATGTTACGTCCGTCTGATCATGACAGCAGGGAAGAAAGTACTCTGGAAGGAGACGACAAAATGAATGACTCTCTCTCTCTTTCCTCTTTCACCATCTCTCTCTCTCTCACACACACACATACATCACATACTCTCTTTGTCTCTCTGTTTCTCTCTCTCTCTCTCATCTTCTCCACGTCTCTCTCTTTTCTACATCTTTTTTTTATATATATATATTTTTATGGGCTTTTATGCCTTTATTTGACAGGACAGTTGAAGATGGTGACAGGAAGTGAATGGGGCAGAGAGACTGGGGAGGATCGGGAAATGACCCCGGCCGGACTCGAACCGGGGTCCCCGAGGGTGGGCATGCAAGCCCAAATGTAGGGGGCTTAGCGTGCTGCGCTACAGCGCCCCCCCTCCTTTTTCTACATCTTTTTAGACCTGTCCCTGCTTAGACAGAGGACAGCTGTGGAAAGCAAACTTTCCTTAACTTGTCTGAGTCTTCAAAGGAAAGACTCAAAGGCACAATGCAAGAGGTCCTCAGAATTTAGAATGCTGCTTTTGGATTCGAGGTCTACACTCAAAGTGAACGTCTGTCTTTTTGTGTGTGTGAATCACAGATTTCTTTTTGTCACGCGCGCACCAATTCAGGGTGTTGTGTTTTGCTCTGTCTGGTGAGATGTCTCCTGTGTCATGCTTTGTTTTTTTTTCCCTTTCCTCCTCTCTTCGCAGGCGGAGAATTCGGCGCTGGCTTTGGCGAACGAGAGTCAGAGAGAGGCGTACGAGAGGTGTCTAGACGAGGTAATATTGATTTTTTTAAATCCCAATTGGTGCCCAATCTCTTTTCATGTGCAATGCAAATCATCAAAACACTGCCTTCCGTGACCTTCAAGTTGCTGTTAAAGCACGCCCTCGAGTCGACTCCCCCTCCTAATCCAATGGCAATATCGTCATCCTTTGTTTTGTTTTGTTTTGTTTATTTATTTTGTGGTTCTGTTGTAGATTTTTACAATAACTGCTTTGATTTTGTTTTGCAGGTTGCCAATCATGTGGTACAGGCTCTACTCAATCAAAAGGTAAAAAGAAATTCCCCAACACCATAACTAACAAGTACCATGACATTTTCTGAGCAGTTCTGGGTGTGGGATGTGTGTACGTGCTTGTTAATTACAATATATTGATCAATTTTCATTTGTGTGTGTGTGTGTGTGTGTGTGTGTGTGTGTGTGTGTGTGTGTGTGTGTGTGTGTGTGTGTGTGTGTGTGTGTGTGTGTGTGTGTGTGTGTGTGTGTGTGTGTGTGTGTGTGTCTCTTTCAGGACCTGAGGGAGGAATGCATTAAGCTGAAGATGCGCGTGTTTGATCTGGAGAGGCAAAATCGGACCTTGACGGAGCTCTTCACACAAAAACTCCACACACACCCCAATCCCCTTCAACAGGTAAGGTGGATTACAGCCATTAAACACGCACACACACACGCTCACGCTCACGCTCACGCACACGCACACACACACACACACACACACACACACACACACACACACACACACACACACACACACACACACACACACACACACACACACACACACACACATCCATACTAAACGCTAGTTTTCACTTCCCCTCTTCCCCAACGGGTGTGTATGCTTCAGAGTGGTGTGGAGTTCGCTCTCGCTGCCATGTGGCAGATGGGAATACACACACACACACACACACACACACACACACACACACACACACACACACACACACACACACACACACACACTCATGGATTCAGCACAATAAATGTCATTTCATGTCATGGATTACAGTCCAATCGATTGTGGCCGATAAGGGCAGAGTTAGTGGGCCAGGCTGGCATGATGCAAACATGCACACAAATACCTACATGCACATACCCTACACAACACATACATACAGTGTAACATTCCCATAAAGAAAGAGTCCTGGAAACTGATGGTCCTGTCTGCTGTTGTTTGTTTTCCTTATTCATCACCTAAACAACAGAATAGGTGCCACCGTAAGGATTTTGGTTCCTTTACGGGTTTGTTATGATGTCATACAAAGCATGGATTAATTTCTCTGGGTCCTGTTTAGATACAAAATATTTAATCTTAGCTTTGTTCGTAATGTGCCACAAAGCTGATTTGCACAAAGCTGATGATGAAACTGAGATTACTAACCATCAGACACAACTTGTGTCACACAAGTCTTAATCTTAAATTATATGGATTCAAAGTAAGCAGAGAGTTTCTATCTTCCGTCCTTGAAACCAAAAACAAACAGACAAAAAGACAGACAGACAACCCTTGATTACCATATTTCAGCCCGTATAAAAAGGCTATTCTAGCGTGGTGGAGCCTGTTGAGTCGTGTCATTGTGTACACGTTATGCTGATCTAGAGTAGTTACGGTGTGTTGAGCCGGCACATTTTTGCAGAAGGAGACCCTTCTGAAGTCAAACCTGTGTGACAAAGAGACGAAATCCGCCAGCTGTTTTACCAGCACTCAGGCGCCCTGTAAGCCCGCTAATGAGAAAAGCAACTGGGGAGAAGCCTTCATTTTTGTTTTTGTTTTGTTTTTTGCATTTTTTTCACCAGCATAAAATCGTCAGCACTTTGTGGCTTCACCTGCCTGTGAAATAAGCAGAGCCAAAATATCACCCCAAACACGCTTGCACACGCACGCACGCACACACACACACACACACACACACACACACACACACACACACACACACACACACACACACACACACACACACACACACACACACACACACATACACACACACACACACACAGCCAGCCAACTGGAGGGGGTCCACTAGAGCTCATCTTCAGTGTTTGCGACTGCTGCACATAGCCAACTGCTTAGAATTAAACGATAAGACGGGGAGAGAGAATGAGAGAGATAGAGAGAGAGAGACAGACAGACAGACAGAGAGTGGCAATGAAGGAGAGAGAGAGAGAGAGAGGAAGGGAGAGAGCGTGATGGCGACAGACTCTGATAGAGAGGGAGTGAGGAAGGAAGAGAGAGAGAGAGAAGGAGAGAGAAGAAAAAAAAACTCCTGAGTGTCACATCATCTTCTCCTCCGCTGCTCTGGCGCTCCTCTGTTTGCTGCTTGTCCAATCTAGCCATTTC
>NC_085870.1:45344953-45444953 GCF_034702125.1 Engraulis encrasicolus | reverse complement strand
TACACATATAGTAAACAAATCACTCACGTGAGTGCCCCTCCCCCCTCACACACACACACACACACACACACACACACACACACACACACACACACACACACACACACACACACACACACACACACACACACACACACACACACACACACACACACACACACACACCATCCATACTAAACGCTACACCGTATTTCACATTATTACGCAAATGACATTTTTAGCCGTTTTCCTAAATAATCAATAGAAATGAATGTCGTCATAATTTTCAAGTAATCGGCCATTAGAGTACAATTCAAAAGTTTTTGAATGAACCTTCCAATGATAACGGTATTTTTTTAAATAACAAAAAACTTAAAATGCCCAAAATGCTCTGTTCCAAATTATTACGCAAAACAGTTTTGTAGTGTTGTAATACAAATTTCTTTCTTTTTTTCCCATTTACATCAAAACAGTTGGCATTTGGTACCTTCTAAATTACATTTCGATGTTCAAAACTTGGTCATAAGCTGTAACTGGAATGCTGCGTTTAACATTGAAGTCAATGGCAGGGCATTGCATGGGAGTTATGGAAGCCTAGATATCCTTGATGCTTTGCTCTCAGCTGTTTTTGTTTGTTTGGTCTGGTGACCCACACTTCACTCTTCAATATACCCGTAGATTTCCATGCCACGTGTAGGTGCTTTGGAGGTGATGACATTCTAACTCACCAGACATAGCATCCCATTCATTTTCAATGGGGTTTTATGTCTGGTGCGTTAGAATGTCATCACCTCAAAAGCACCTAAACGTGGCATGGAAATCTACGGGTATATTGAAGAGTGAAGTGTGGGTCACCAGACCAAACAAACAAAAACAGCTGAGAGCAAAGCATCAAGGATATCTGGGCTTCCATAACTCCCATGCAATGCCCTACCATTGACTTCAATGTTAATCGCAGCATTCCAGTTACTAAGACAAAGAGCTTATCACCAAGTATTGAACATTGAAATGTAATTTAGAAGGTACCAAATTCCAACTGTTTTGAGGTAAATGGGAAAAAAAAGAAAGAAATTTGGATTACAACACTACAAAACTATTTTGCGTAATAATGTGGAACAGAGCATTTAAAGTTTTTTATTATTTAAAAAAATACTGTTATCATTGGAAGGTTCATTCAAAAACTTTTAAATTGTACTCTAATGGCTGATGACTTGAAAATTATGACGACTGTCATTTGTATTGATTATTTGGGGAAACAGGGAAAATGTCATTTGCATAATAATGTGGAATGCGGTGTATATTTCTTTAGGCACCTAAACTTTCAATGCTTCAGGGATTCTAACTAGTACTGTGTACTAATAACTGTAAACAGGTAAGCTACGTGTAATACTGTATAATGTAATCTAATGTCATGTGTCTGCTCTTTTCCGTAGTTGCCATCGGTGACTCTTCCAGAGCACAATTTGGACGCCGCGGCAACCAGCACAGAGAAGCTAGCATCACACTGCCAGGGGGACGCCAAGGTGAGCCTATAGCCGCTAGTCTTTAATCTACGCACACACTCATGTGCACAGATTGCTCTCTCTGTAAACACAGACACAAACAGCTGCATCAGTGCGTGTCTAAATTCAGTGTAAAGTGTAGTGTATGGATGGATGGATGGATGATGGATGTTCGAACAAACAAGCACACAAATGAGGGAACAAATGAATGTATTAGTAAAAGGGTAAGAAGGGGTTCATGCGAATGCTCATGTATACAAATGCATAAATCATACACAAAATTGCTCACTTTCCCTGTGTACTGTAATTCATGGGTAGAAATTTGTCCCCACTCGCTTGCTCAGTCTCCATGGCTAAGTATCTTCCGCCTCGCTCCCATCATCCCAGGCAAGCAAAGTGCCTCTTTTCTTTTCTTTTCAGTGTTTTCTTTTCCCCTGTCCCCTTTTTTTCAATGGCCGAGCAACTAGCTGCCTCGTTGCTGGAGGAGAAAGTGTTGCCTTCCCTCCTGCTGACAAATGCCCAGTAGCAGCCAGAGCGCGAGACACGTACCCAATCATTGAAGCCCTAACGTCCACTGATTGCTTTCTCCCCGCAGGATTGGGGGACAGAGATGTCAAATTGAATATAGATTTTCTTTCCCTTTCCACCCTCCAAAACACTGAAGACACACCATCCATACCTCATCCAGCTGCCTTCCCACCTTCACCAAAGAACTAATCTTCAATCTCCTGTCCCCCTGTTCTCCTCCTGAGCACTCACATCCCGTTTTTTTCTTCTCTGGTTTAGTATCAAAGGTTTAGGTTTACTGATTACTCCTCCAGTATGTTCCTAGGGGAAGCATTTTAAGGTGAGGCATTTTAAGCACTGAGGAGGAGATTGGCTAAAGAGTCAATTGCAGTTAAGGTGTTTGAACGCCCAATATTCCTGGCTGGCCTGGCTGGCCTGGCTGGCCTGGCCCCCGTAATGAAATGTATTAATTTACCGTAGTGAGGAAAGTTAATGTGCTGGATGCAGCGTAGTACCGCTATACTCAGATGACCCCTCTACAACTCAGCTGCATAAAGCCACACTATATAGACTTGTTTTAGTCGCCACTGGTTATTATAATGTGCTGTATAGATTCATTTTAACTTGAACTTAAACACTATGTATCACAAAACGTTGCTGTGCGTCAGACTTATTTACCGGTAAGTAAAGCAACTTGAAGCCTCACAAACTCACAAAACTCTGACTTTCAGTGGCCACTGGTTATTATAATATGCTATATAAATGAATTTCAGCTTGCACTTGGACATCATGTATCACAAAACATTGCTCTGCAATTATCAGACTGCTATCTACCACGACTTAAAAGT
This sequence comes from Engraulis encrasicolus, assembly GCF_034702125.1. Classification (NCBI taxonomy): domain Eukaryota; kingdom Metazoa; phylum Chordata; class Actinopteri; order Clupeiformes; family Engraulidae; genus Engraulis; species Engraulis encrasicolus. The sequence goes on along the minus strand of NC_085870.1, from coordinate 45,442,117 downwards.
GAAGCAGCACTTGACCCTTGCAGAACCCATGGCAGACATTAGCGTGAGTGAAGTGGCGAATGGTCATCTGTTTAGAAGGTGCAGGATTTGGTAGAAATGTCTGTTAAAAAAAGGATTGCACACAAGGATTGCAAAGCTTTACACAAAAAAAGAGTTGAAGTGTGCGGCTTGTCTCCTTTTTGTACAGACATTAGCATGAGAACAAATTACCCTTTTTCCATATGATGCTCCTTATGAAGTTCTATGATGAGGCAAGGCAGGCAAATACGACTGCCAGCTTTTAAAAACAGTGCCGTCAAAAGTGTGTGTCTATGCCACCATATGCAACTTGTACCTGTACCTTCCTTGGATGCATTAAAATGTGTAGTGTTTGAAAGTGTCGAACGTCATATGAAAAAGGCCCATTATCAGCTCCACTGAAATATCACAAGAACAGCTAACGGAGTGCCAAGTAGGTGTGTAGGTTGTGGTGTTAGGGTGTTATGTTGCGTTCATTTACATATTCTCTTAACAAGTCAGCAGTGACAGGCAACCGGGATTTAGAAGCTACAATCCAGTGCAACATATTCCAAAAGACCTAGTTTTACCTCTCCAAATATGGCAACTGGAAAGGCATAAAACTAGGTCTTTTAGAATATATTGCACTGGACCTTAGCTTCTAAATCCAGGTTGCACATCACTGCAGGTCCAGCACATATATTCAGCCAACACCTGAAGATACAAGAAACAAGAAGTCCAGAGTATCAGCATCGTGACCTCGCGTTGGAATAGTGTAGCATCGCATGCTGTGGTCAGCGGGACAAATCATCCTCTCCCTTTCCCAATCATCAATTTTATTACCTCCTTCATAACCTCTGGAAGAGAAATAGATTTGTCATATTGACCATCTGCTCCCTCACGGCTATGTACTGTAAAGCACTGAAGTGAAGAGAGCAGAGTACCGTACATAGCAATGCAGACTCAGCTGCAGAGAGAGAGAGAGAGAGAGAGAGAGAGAGAGAGAGAGAGAGAGAGAGAGAGAGAGAGAACTTAGTGAGTCTGTGTAGTGGATCTAGCTGCATCATTGTTTCTACTGTCCACCTCTATCCACTCTGCTCTCTCTCTCTCTCTCTCTCTCTCTCTCTCTCTCTCTCTCTCTCTCTCTCTCTCTCTCTCTCTCTCTCTCTCTCTCTCTGTCTCTCTCTCTCTCTCTCGCTCTCTCCTGTCATCTGTCTTAATGCCCTAATCCCCTGTGGCCCCCAAGGACCACTGATGGCTTTTATTTAAGATATTGGCTTCCTCAGCCTTGGAAGGTGGGAGGAGGGGTGGTGTGTGGTGGGGATTGCGTTTGCATAAGTGTATGCCTGTGTGTGCGTGTGCGTGTGCGTTCACTTCTAGGCTTTTATGCATGCGTGTCTGCCTGTGTGTGTCTGTGTGTCTGTGTGGTTGTGTGTGTGTGTGTGTGTAGCCACGATAGTGTGTATGCGTGTTACAAAATTAATTGCTTCTTTAATTAAAGATAAAGCTGGCTTCTCAGGATGGACTCTTGGCCTTGTAAAAGCAAAGTTACTTTCCACTGTTTGTTCCTGCCCTTCTCCCTTCTCTTTCATTTGCTCCCTCATGTGTAGAAGACCGAGAACCATATGTGCGCCTGGCTGACTAGAGGGTCCCATACTCATTGGGCATTTCTCAAAACCTAGTGCGCGCACTTCCAAGTGTATTCAGCCTAATTAGTCACGTGTCACCAGTGATTGGATACTCTTTATTAGTCACACCCAGTGCTTGGATACTCCGTAGAGTTCACCAAAGAGTATCCAATCATTGGGCGTGACTAATTAGGCTGATACACTTGGAAGTGTGCACCCTAGGTTTTGAGAAATGCCCATTGTCTGAGCTGTTCTGTAGACGTCCTTTATGATCTGACACCAGACAGGAACTCTTGAGTTAATTTGCTTTGAACAAGATCTGTTCAAGGTCTTTCCTTCTCTGTCTGTGCTGAATTAGTAAAGATATGTCTGTCCACCAACCCCAGATGACACACCTTGCAGAATAACCTGTTTGAATTCAAAAGCCCTTTGAAGAAGTTACGAAGCCAAAAAAATACGAAGCTCTTTATATTCCTTTCTTACATGCAATTTCTGGTAGGCACCATATTGTTGCATGACTGTTTTTCATACTTGACTGCATCACCTAATGAGCTATCATAGTCATTCTGTCATAATGATAATGTACATCAACAGACAAATGAATACTTGTATGAGATGTAATGTCTTTTTTTTAAATATAGACTGAATTTTAAAAAAAATATCAGATTTGTGAAAAGTTTATTTTGCCTGACATGTTTTGATTCCAAACGTCGTCTTCTTTAAATGTCCAGACGTGTTCTTCAGAGTGCCACAAAGGATGTTGATTGCGTTATTTTTATAATAGGATTTTCATAATGTGAATATTGGGAGTGAATGAGTGAATATGACATATCCTCCCTGTCCAGCAGAAACCTTGGAGCTCCACCTTTCAGTTTCTAATTCATTATTTTATTGATCTGATTACTTAATGACTTAAGCAAATATATGAATCAGTACTATTGGTACAGTTCTTGGCTATTTTAAACCCACTTTTAATGATGCTGTGCTTATTAATTTAGAAAATAGTGATTTTTAAATATGTAAATAGTGGTTTTAAATAGAAAGTGGAATCACAAGATTTCTGCCAGACAGCGAGGGTACACTATACCAGTGCAAACTGCTAATAATATGGTTGATTGTTGCTTGTAACTCTTTACAGAACAATGGTGACTGCACACAGAACGGCGCCCCAAGCCAAGCCCGAGGTCCCTCCACCTCCATGGACGCCCTGTCTCCGTTCTTCAAGAAGAAAGCACACATCCTGGAAGTCCTGCGCAAGCTGGAAGAGTCCGACCCGCTCAAGTTCCACCCCTCATCCTGCCTCTCGCCCTACCACCACGACATGGGTCAGGCGCTGTTCTCCGGGGGCGCCGACCTCCCGGGCACCTCCATGTCATCCTCCCGCTCGCCCCACTGCAGGCATTCCAGCTCCGACTCGGACATCCACGAGTACGCCAGCGTGGACGGGTCTTTGCACGGCGGGTGCCCGTCCTGCCGCCTGTTCAGCCAAAAGAGCAGCCTGGACAGCCTGTTGAAGGTCACTCCAGGCACCGGCGCTTTGCACGGAGCTTCATTCGCAGCCGCTTCTGCCTCTGCCTCCGCCATCATGCCGGTTCGAGAAGAGGGTGTCGGGCAGGTTTGGGTGGAGAGTCGCCAGCAAGCAGGTGCTCCAGGTGACCCACACGTCGGCATACCCTCCCTGGAGAGCACAAGCCATCCATACACGCGGACGGAGCAGAGCAGAGGAGCACTTGGGTCGGAGTCGGAGGCGTCTGACAGAAGCCAGGAGGCAGGCGACGAAGGCAGGAGTCTGCAGCAGCAGCATCATAAGGACAAAGCGGTGGACAAGCTGTCGCTGCGGAAATCCCTGTCCAGGGGCTCGGACTCTAGCACTCTCCAAGGAGATGAAGGAAAACACATCGATGCGCCACCATCCCAAAGCCAGGTGGTGGTGGTGGAGGACACTGACGCTATTGTGAAGGACGAAGAATGTGAGGACAGCGATAAAGTCTGCAACGGAGTGTACTTCTCCTCGAACGAGACATCGGTGTCTAAGAAAGTGGCAGTGGAGTGCTATTCCCCTGCTCCGGTGCCAGAGAGATCATCATCATCAACATCTCAGCAGCAGCAACAGCAGCAACCCTCTGGGAAAAGCAAATTTGCACTCAGCCCCACCTCCCCGACCTCGTGCCTGGGCGAGGCCAAGGCCGCCCCGATTTCGTCCCCGTCGCGGCTGCTCAAGTTCCTCAAGATCCCCGCCATTGGGGAGAGGCCTCAGACTGCTCAAGCCTTGCGCCTCAGCCCCCAGCTCACACGTAGCTCCAAGATCCCCTGCAGGAACAACAACTACGAGGTCTACCACTCGCCCGTGCTGGCGCGCAAAGCCACCACCACGGAGCGGGAAAAAGTGTCCTCATCCACGTCCTCGTCCTCCTCCCCTAAAACGGACTCGTACCCCAGCACGCACTCTGCACCCACGTCACCCCCGAAGCCCGACGAAAACCTCTGTCCCCCTGTCCCTTCCGTGAAGGAGGTCAGCTACAGTAGCCATTCAGCACCTAAAGCTGGCCGAACCCCCAAAGGCGGGGCTCCCCAGCAGCCGTCATCTCAGTCACAGAGGAACTCCCAGAAGGTACCTCACTACGAGAATGTGTCGGAGCTTGCTGCCGCTTCAAACAGCATGGCGCAGTATAGTAGCCCGTATTCTCAAAGAGATGGAGGGACTGTAGAGAAACAGCAGGCGAACACGCCCGATGACAAGCTGCTCAGTCCTGCTTCCAAGAATTCTGACTCGTCTCCGGCAACTGGCGACTCGGAATCCTCCAGCGAGGAGGAGGAGGAGGAGGAGGAGACGGACACGGAGAGCCCAGTGTGGCAGAAACCTCATCAACACTTCAGCCTTCCCTCCTCGTCATCGTCCCCGTCTAGCAAGGCCCAGCGAGTCTCGGCTTACTCCAGCATGAAGGACAGGCCGCAGGAGAGGGTGGCCCCTGAAGTCGTGCAGCCGCAAATCGTCGAGGTCGTGCAGTCAGCACAGCCGGCTGCCTCCAGGAAAGGAGACCAGCCCCCATCACTGCCCAAAAGGACGGTCTCTGCCAAACCCCAAAACGAGGCCGGCCATCACCCTTTCAAAGAGCGGCTAGCCGCCCTCGGGAAGCTGAAGAGCAACGAGGATTTGCACCAGCAGTCGCCCGCGGATAAGAAGGAAGCACAGTGCATCGTAGGTAGAGGGCCGGCGCCTTCTGTCCCTGAGCGAAGCAAAACTGCAGAGCGACAAGGCAATGTGGTTGAACACAGGCATACAAAGTACACTGACTCTCTGGACGGAAAGCCGTACCCCAAGACTAGCCTAGCTGGCTACACAAAGTATCCTAGCACATGTCACGAATTAAACCCCAAGTCAGCAGCAGCAGTAGCAGCAGCCGCAGGCGCCAGTAAAGGTGAGCTGGAGAGCTTCTCCCCAAGGGTGTATGTTGCCAAATCCGAAGGTCCAAAAATAAAAATGGGAATGTCATCCTCGACAGAGCCCCCGGTTGTGATGCGTAGCTACGGGAAATGCCAGGTTCCACCGAGCCACCACAGCAAGACCTCCCCAAGTCCCCAGAGCAGTCCGACCAAGGTCCCCTCCAAGTCGCCCTCGAAAGCTGGCCAGGCGGCCTCCTACCCCAGGGGCATGAAGCCTGCCCACGATGACCCACGCAGCCAAGCCGCCCAGAAACACCCCGCCCGGCCCGGCGATGACAAGTCCAAGCTGACCGCCGGCAAAAAGAAGTTCATCCACGCCGAGAGCTTCCCCCCTCCGCCTCCTCCCAGGCCTCAGGTGGACACCTCCGCAAGCACCCAATCGCTGGAGGAGAAGAAGCCCCTGGCCTCCTCGGCCTCCAGCGGCCCGCAGTCAGCCATCGAGCAGAAGGTGATGCGCGGCATCGAGGAGAACATGCTGAAGCTCCAGGAGCAGGACCGCAGCCAGGCGGTGGAGACCAAGCAGAAAACCTCCAACGGCATCGCCAGCTGGTTCGGCCTGAAGAAGAGCAAGCTGCCGGCGCTCAGCCGCAAGCCCGAGATGTCCAAGCTCCGCCTCAACATGTCCTCATCATCGTCGTCATCCTCACCTTCGTCGTCCGGAGCCAACAAGGACTCCAAGGGAGGCCCCAGGAAGGTGGTGGAGAGCCTGAACATCTCCAAGCTGATGGAGAAGGCGGAGGACCTGAGGAAAGCGCTGGAGGAGGAGAGGGCGTATGTCAATGGGGTGGGCGTCGGTGTCCCCCTGGACCGATCCGGGAGGGGACACTCGTGCGAGGTGGTGATGGATCCTGCTCAGGGGCAGCTATCTCTCATGTACCGTGGCGTGACCGCAGACAACTTCATGCAGCAGTTGTTGAACAGGTAAGTGGTGCTTCAAAATTGTTCTCAATAACTTCAGACCTCTAATCAATGACATAAAAACATGAACTTGAAGTGAATTTCAAGTGAATTAAGTTTTCTTCATTGGCATTATTGCATTCACAAATCACTAAAAGTTTGTTAAAGCACTGTTTCAGTACAGTACATACTGTATATGGCCATAACTCATGCCAATGTTGTGTGGTCATGAAAATAATAATGAATACTTTTTACTTTTTACTTTTTTACTGTAGGGTGGATGACAAGGGAGCAGCCAGTTTTGGCATGGCACACAGACGTCTCTCTTTCGACTCCAAAAGATCCCAACCGTCTTTCCTCCACCAGAGAAATGGCATGAGCCACACAAAAAGCAGAGACGAGATGGATAAGGTGAGATGAGGTCACTGTTAATGTGTGCAGAAATGTATGATATACTTAAGACAAGATGAATACTAGCGCCGCCACGTAGCCCATGTAGTTAGTCTGACTAGTTTGTGTAGTCAGTTCTCTGTTATGGCTTTTTTGTGTCACTGTTGTTTTTGCCACACAGGAATGATGGTAGTGCATTTATATGCGAACGACTGTCTGCCGTGCAGTGCATTTGAATCACGCTATGTTTGTTTGTTTGTGTTTCGTTTGTTGCCTGCTGTTTTAAGGGGCCTGACATGGTGGGTCGGGATGAGGTGATATCCGACGAGAACTTGGCCGAGTCCATGGGCTCTCAGCACTTCACAGGTACAGTTATTATTATTTATATTTGTTAGATACCGGTATATTAGGTTTTTATTATTTATATTTATTTGATAGATATATTTTGGGGGATTTCCATGCCTTAATTATAACAGGATAGTGAAGGTTTGACAGGAAATTAGTGCGGAGAGAGAGAGAGAGAGAGAGAGAGAGAGAGAGAGAGAGAGAGACATGGGCTAGGGCTAGGGCTGGGAAATGACCCAAGCTGAACTGGAACCTGGGTCCCCATGTATATATGGTACAGGTGCTCTAGTCTATGCGGTGCACCATTAGCAATCCCAGCACTTCACAGGTATCACCCTCCACACTGCAACACCGCCTCAACACCACTACCACCACTGCTACCCTCACCACCACCACCACCACCACCACCACCAGCGGCCCTGATGAAGTGTCCCTGTCTCTGCATTTCTCCAAGGCTGTGCTAGCTGCTCTGCTCTGCTCTGCACTGTTGTGTTCATGGCTCATAACCCCATGGCCCTGCGGCTGCGAACACATCACGGCCACCATCTCCTGTTAAGTTTTGACACAAATTGTAATTGCGTCTGCATCTGATTGATCTGGTCCCCCGAGGTCTGTTGGCTCGGCTCTCACCGCTACAAGAAGCCAATGAGGTCATAGGCTGCTGGTTATCGTTGGCTCTGCATTAATTTTCACCTGCGGGCGACGTTTCACCTAATTCCTTTTCCTGGCCTCACTCATACACCCCAGTGACTATACGTTATCTTTTAGAAGTTGTCCATGTGAGCTTTTAATGTATGTTATGTTACATTACTCTTAAATATGTTATCAAACTGAGTCTGGTGATTTTTAGAAGTTGAATTGGAAGTTGAGCCCGCCAGGCTAAACTCAGACAGCTTATATAAGCACTAAGTTATGACCACGAACGGAGATTATTCATGAATATAGCGGTCCCTATCCCCTACCAAGTTGGTTTTTTAAGGGAGATTGACATGGAGCTTTTCATCTTCAAATGTTCAAAATTCTCAGTATTACCGCACTTCAAAAAAAGAAAATGTGTCCGGGAAGTCATTTACTTTCATTCCACATTCAGCAGCTTCTTCAAGTTTAATCATAAACTTAACAGTCTCTTTCCCTCAACGTGTTGTGAGAGAATGTGTCAAAGAAAGAATGTAAAGTCATGTATCAATATGTTTTTATTGTGTGTGTGTGTGTGTGTGTGTGTGTGTGTGTGTGTGTGTGTGTGTGTGTGTGTGTGTGTGTGTGTGTGTGTGTGTGTGTGTGTGTGTGTGTGTGTGTGTGTGTGTGTGTGTGTGTGGTTACTGTCAATGTCTTACTTATTTGTTTAGTTTAACTGCACATTGGACACTGGTCAAACACAATTTCAAACTTCTGTGGTAACCCTGTTACATAGATTTTTGATAATACACAAGTACACTTGACTTGACTTGAACATAATGATGACATACCTACATGTATGTACCACATTTGCACATGCTCATTAGTTTACTTATCATGCCTCTCACAGGTTCAGGAGCCTCCATGCGTACTCTGGACAGCGGCATCGGCACATTCCCCCTGCCTGACTACGCCAGCGGTGCAGCAGGCAAAAGCATCCCCAAGACCAAGGTCCACGGAGAGCAGGGTTTCTCCGGTTCCCAAGGGAAACACGGCGCCCTGATGAAGGTTCCGCGTAAGGCCCGTACCCTGGAAAGGGAGCTGTCATCCCTGGAGGAGGTCAACCCGTCTTCACTGTACGGAGGATCCATGGAGGGCAAAGGGCCCAGCATGCATCTCTCCAGCACCATCCATGAAGGTAAGCTTTATTCAAATGTATTTTTACAGTATGTGAGCTTTTATGCCTATATTGTGCTTGCACAGTCAATGATAGTAATTAGTGGTAGAGAGAAATTTAAAAATTAAAGTCTGTAGCTTATAATTAGATACTACATTCATATCAGAGTGTCTTGAGGTTCAAAGACACACAGATTAAACAGTTTTTATAATCGTGTTTTTAGACCAATGAGGTGCAATTGTTGAATAACATCCCAAGGCACACCTGATGATCTCTCACAGTGCACTTCTCCTCCAGGGCACAGTGGCTAATAAAAAATACACTGATGAAGCTTGATCACACATCATGACCATGAATTGCAACACTTCCAGAAAAGTGCCAAAGTCAGATGACACATGGGCATTTAATTGCCTCTCCCGCTCTCCGCTTCAGTGGTTTAAGCTATTAGCCTGTCAAACTCTCAATTCAACCATAATTACAAACTCAACATTTCCCTCAGAAACGACTGTACTGTATTTCAAGAGCCATGATGAGTCATTTTGTTAACGAACGGTCCAATAGACTGGCCTACAGTACTGTGTGTGATTGTGCTGCCGCTCGTTGTCCACTTTTTTAAGCACATTGAAGGACAACTCTGTGTGAAATTGTACTAAATGAATAAAATTGATTGATTGATTGATTGATTGATTGATTGATTGATTGATTGATTGATTTGATTTGTAGACATTGATGCCTACGGTGCACACATGCAAACTCCACCATCCAAGAACTGGACCTTCCCCAACCTGAAGGGTTCGGCCGGCACCCCCGCCGATGTGTATCTGGGCGTCCAAGGAGAGCTGGAGCCATCTGGCCAAGGAACGCCGTCCAGAAGGGTCAGTCCTCATCACAACTTTAACAACAATTAGTCAGTCTCATTGACGTCGTCTACGCTGGGTGACTTACAGTGCAGTGACTACATACTGGCTCCCTCTAAGCCACACTCAGTGTATGTAGTCCATTGGCGCCAATGACAGTGCTCTAATGTTGCTACTGGTGCTGCAGTCTCAGCTGAGCGCTGACTCACGCTCTCCTCCTCCTCCTTCTCTGCGTGAGCTTCATGTCTGGAGTCCATTCCATACCACTGTGGGCCTTCCAAAGCAGTGAATTCCTTACTCTGTCTTTGTTCAGTGCGCATAGTTAGGTCTCTGCTATGATTATAAGGCACAGTTCCTCCATTTGAAATGGCCGGCATAGTCGGGAGACACCCACTGACCGGTGAGTGTCACGCACAGTTTTTAGACTGAAAAACCTCCTCTTTGTAACCTGAAATGGGTTTCTAATGGCAATCTCTTGTAGATCCTAAGGTAACATGATGTTCATGATCATCAATAAGATGAACAATGTCATCTGTGAATAATTGCATTTTTTAGCTGGTAAAAAATTGAGATGTAATTTGGACAGCTTTTTTCATCTGAACACGCTAGCTACTTTCGTTCCCCCCGCCCCCCTTTAATGACTGAAGCTGTGCTGTGTTGTTGACTGCTTAATGCTCTTAGATGATTGAAATCACTGGGCTCTGCTTCTGTTTACTGGCTTAAGCCGAGTTGACAGCCTGGAGCTATGGCTGCAAAGCAGAGGCCGCCTCTCTTTATGCATGTTGCTGAGGCTTGGCTCATTAAGGCGTGAGGAGAGATTTGTGGTGGTGTTAAAGGGAAGGGAAGGGTGGTAAGCTTGTGTTGCTGCCCTTTCTTCTATTCACATTTCATAGACTCACTGCTGCCCATTAGTGTCTTGTAGTTTAACGTGGTCTTTCATGTGCTTTTAAATGCTGATTTCTGTCGGTGTCTCGTTCTAAACATTTCCCACTTTTCACATTGCCACTTGCCATTTGCTTGCCAATGCCAAAAACAAAGAGAGAAAAAATGTATTTTTTCCAGCTTGCATCATGAACTAACTCTCCGGTTACGGAATACTCAGATTTTCGGCGTGAACACATCAATAGGTTCTTGATTGGGTAGAAATGGTGCCGGCACGGTTCTCTGTCGGCCTGAACACGCCATTAGTTCCTTTTAACCATCTCTGATGTTACTGCTCTCCTGGGGAAATGATAACTGTTAATGTTAAAGGGCAACTCCTGCCAATTTCAATATGTTGTTGTATTGCTCACGCTACCATTGACTTGTCAGTACCCGGTGACGCCGCAGTTTTTGGCCCAGCCCTTTCCGAGATATGAGCTATTCTAATGGGGGCAACTTTTGTTTATATTTTTAAAAAAATGAGCATAGGCCTACTCCAAATATTTTCCAAAAAGGAATCGCTGCTTGATAGCTGTCAGCTGATGTTGCAAATCCTTTTGGATGATTTTGGGAACAAATAAAACAAAAATTGTCAAATGTAAACAAAAGTTGCCCCCAATAGAATAGCTCATATCTCGGAAAGGGCTGGGCCAAAAACTGTGGCGTCAAGTCAAGGGTAGTGTGAGCAATACAACAGCACATTGAAATTGGCAGGAGTTGCCCTTTAATGATCAAGGGATGATACACCTAAATCTGTCTCTGGGTTAATTGAGGGGTGTTACTTGCAGTGAGAAGGTGAGACAGAAAGTGACAGACTGGCAGACTGAGAGACAGACAGACAGACAGGCCTGGCCTCCTGATATCTACATGGATAGAAACATGCATGTGTATCTGGACTGGAGCTTCTATTGTAGTAGGACTGAGTATACATCTGTGGAGAGTGGAAGAGTGCAGTACAAAGGAACAGGACAGAAATAGAAGTGTCTGTTAGTAGGTATGCATGTATGCCAGTTGATGAGGAGGTTAGGGATACGATGTACTGAGATACGTGGTACTGACATCTCATTATATCATTTCCACATATCTGCTTTTGACCACGGACAGGAAATTGATTGCTTAGTGAGTAACCTCTTAGACACACCGCTCAGGTCTCATTGGGCCTGTAAATTCACGCAGAAATACACGCACACGCACACGCACACACATTCAGCTACCCACACAGGCGTCACACAGACAAATATAAATATAAATACATTTTGCACACACATTTCCCCAGACACATCCTGCGCAACCCATTCACAACCCTCTCAGAGATGTGCGTTCTTCACACGCTGAAATGAAGTCATCATCTCTCTTCATTCACCTCCTCCATCTTCCCGCGCCACCGGCGGCAGCAGAAGCAGCAGTAGCACTTCGTCGTGTCACACCTCCTACCCAGGAGTCCTCCGAGGCACACGCGTGTCATCAAGTTAGCGGAATACGGGAGGAGGAGAGCAGGAAAACGCAAAGAAAATGGGAGAGATGGGAGACGGGGAACATGATGGGGAGGCATGGATTGAGATTGGTAGAATTGGTAGAGGGAGGTGACACACAAAGGGAATAAGAGTGGGGATAAGAGAGGGGATGAGAAAACAAGACGAGGAGAGGTGTACAGTTGGAACGAGTGAACAGGTGGAGGGAGGTGAAATTCACCTCATTATCAACCTGCACGACTTCCTGTGAAGCTTGAAGCTGAGTTGCCATGGAAATAATACAAAAAACGAGGGAAAAAAGTTAGTTTTTTTCTTTTTTCAGGCTAGTCAGCTCTCTGTTCTCTCTCCAACTCCGGCTCTGACTCGGTGTGTTTTTAAATAGTGTATGATACAAGATAAGTGGGAATAAGGAGTGCTCCGTTATAAAATCAAAACTATCTGAAAAAGCGTTTGTTCAGATGGGACCTAACTACCCACATAAAACCCCCTCTCGCACACTGCACCAAAGTCAAGTTGGACTCTAAGGTGAGAAATAGAAGTACGCGGTACTTCAAGTTGTAAATGAGGGAGGTTATGAAACTGAACCGATCTGAAATACATACTTTGGCGAGAAGATTTTGTATCAGTGTTGCCTGAAACCCTCTCCCTTTCAAGGTCTTTTACATTGTGACAGGTTGTCCAAGTTACTGTTCTAGAAAGAATGATACGTATGCAACTTGTAGGGTGTGTACACTACTTACTTTGTTAATTCCTGAGCTTTGAAAAACATGAAACGTCTCAACATGACACCAACACAAAATTTACCAATTCTTTGTTTGTGCAGACTCATGTATCCCTGTGATGTCATCCAATGGAGATAATTTGCAAATAACCAACCCTTTTTTGGAGCATAATTAGAATGGTACATGAATCTCAAAGGCCAAAAGAGCAAGCACTGCTGTCCATCCATGTGTTACTCATGCTCCTATTTCCGTCTCTGGTGTTGTTTCAGAAGCAGGGTGGTGTCCCCCAGGCGCCCCGTGAGGTGGACCCCAGCAGCCTGCCTCTGGCGCCCCAGATGGGGCTGAGCCGGCGGGGGAAGAGTCGCATCCCCGGGGGCCCCGAGGTGGGGAAGGAGGGCGGTGGCCTGGAGCTGGTCAAGGAGCGTCCGGACGACATCCTGTCCCCGAGCCGGCCGCAGGCGCTGGAGACCCCCGAGTCCCTGAGCGACTCGCTCTACGACAGCCTCTCGTCCTGCGGCAGCCAGGGCTGAGGACCCAGATCCCCCCCACCCCACCCCACCCCACTACCACCACAACAACCACCAACAACACCATCACTACCGTGCACCCTGCTCCTCTGGTCTTATTTTGGCTGTTCCCAGATCAGATCTCATCCAGTTGAGGGAGTTGTGAGGTGGGGAAGGCGCTGGTAGTACGTAGATGGGAGAGGACAGAGAGGGAGGGGACAGAACATCAAAGAATCTTTATCTCTATGGTCCGTGCCACAGATGAGAAAAAGAACACGGATTTGACCAAACTAAGGCTGGGACATACTGGGACACGCATCACAGGCAACCCTCTCATGTTGAGCTTGGTAGCATTCACAAGGAGGCAGACGTCCAGAGTTCAGAGCGGAGCTCATTCAGATTGTATCGGAGCTCCCCATACACTGCACCATACCACACACGGCTTGACCGGCCAAAAGACATTACATTACAGTACCTCTTGCATCTTGTAGTAATAATCTGCAGTGTTCACCTCAACAACCTCATCTCTCTCTCTCTCTCTCTCTCTCTCTCTCTCTCTCTCTCTCTCTCTCTCTCTCTCTCTCTACCCCCTCTCTCTCTCTCTCTGCTGTCACTGCATGACATAACATGATGCCATTCATTCAGCAGCTGTCACAGTGGGCTGCTGCCGCTGCTGCTGCAGACCTTGGTGGCTTTCATCACAATCATCTTCATCTTTTTTTTTCTTTCTTAACCAAGCAGAAGTCAATAATTCCGCACACAAATCCCATGCGGTATGTCTCAGCCTTGAGAAGCTGAAGTGCAGTCAAGGCACGACAGAGAGGGATGGACTGTTGCCAGGTCAGCCGAAGCATCTGTTGAGAGCGGTGGACGCACGGTGGAGCCGAATACAGAAGGGGGAGGGAGGCGGTGTGGAGTGAAGAGGAGTGGAGTGGAGGAGAGTGGGCAGTCCATCATGCGTTGGCTCCACTATGTGAACTTGTAACCGCGAGGAGACTGTGGGTGGGCATATGGGTGTCACACATGGTAAACCTCAACCTCAATCCCACACCACCCACACCACCCCACACCACACCACACCACACCACAAGCAACACGACTGTGTGTGTGTGTGGGTGGAATGTGACATAACTGACCCGCTACCCCCTCAACTTACACATCCACACACACAATCGCTCCTCAGGTGGCCAGATGGACAGAAACACACACAAGCACACACACACACACACACACACACACACACACCAAAAAAATATCCACACACAATAGGAAAATAATATCGCTGTCTGGGAAAAAAAAGTCTCACATCCTTTCAGGCAGCGATGCACTGTATCTTACACCTACAGATGTATGCAGCAACACTTCCATTATGAAGAGCCTTGGTCCCTGCCACCTTATTGGTACAATGATCCACTGTCTGTGCATCCACTACGGTCAGTAGCATCATATTTTGGTTTCAAACCAAACCCTGACTGCCTCCCATTAAAAAAGATGGATTTGAGCCCACAGGCTATTTAACAAAAAGGATTATCATTTTTAGAAATATTATGTGCCATCCCTCAATTATGAATTATCCTTGAATTTAAGCATTTACCAATTGCTGCTGCAGTGATCTAGCGCATGTGATTGTAATGATTGCTGAGCAGCCGACCCCAAACTGTGATGAATGACTAGGACCTTTAGAAGACTGTTGATGAAGGCTTGATGAAAAACTACGCTCATTCAACTCAAAATGACGAGTGCCACCACGAAATGTGCTCTCCCTTTGTCTTCTTCCTTACCCAACTTAGTTCACCATCGTTTCACGCAACGCACGCTTGTGTGTATACAGAGAATCCCGTATCAATATCTCCCGACAGACAGACAGACACTGTTAACCAGAGAACGGCAAACTCCATTTGGCCTGCATGGGGAGCTTTCGATCTAGTCTTTGATCACACACTCTCAGGCCACAACCAATTCCAGCCAACATGTACTATAAGCACAAAAGCTACACAACACGGTTCTCTGTAGAGCAGTGCTCAAACACATTGATTGAAACCCGAAGGCTGCGTCATCATCAAGCACTTCACAGTGTCTGTCTGGAGGATAGCCATTGAGAGATCTTTCTGTGGTTTGGCATTGCTCAGAAAAAACAAACACAGCTAAGCCAAAAATTAAAAACAAATATGTATAAAAACAAACAAAAAAACAAGCAAGGTCTCTCACCACAGGAGTGTGAAGCAGATTCTGAGGTCATGTATCTAGTCATAAATGATGGACATATGATGAGCACAGGGATTGTAAAAGAGTTTTTAAAAGATATCATACGACTTAAAAGAGATGACAGCTTGCGATAAAAGCTGTATTCACTGACGAAAAAACAACACTAATAAGCAATATTGGTGTTTGTATAGATGCAAAGTGATTTTCATGTACAGTTTAAAAAAAAAGAAATAAAAAAATAAGAAATACTGTTGTGGATGAAGTGAAGGGAGGTTAGAGCACCACACGTAACAAGAGAGATGAGCCACAATGTCTCTACAGTCTTATAAGGACTGTCAATATCTACAAACCCCCGAGTAAAATCTGTGATTTTTCCCTTTCTGAAAAATATGAGCAGATCTACTTCGTCACTTCAACTTAACCGCATCCACGTGCTTCCAGTGGCTTCTTCTCTCACTTTACTGTAAGGTGAAAGGTCTTGATATCTGTGTACAAGCAGAAGCAGGAAAGTTGGTCAGATGTTCCCTGTTCTTGGTCACTTTGAACTCCCTTGTCACGTCAGCCCTTTCCTCTGTCCTTGATATGAATATGACTGAGTGACGATGAAACCCATGGGCCATGTAGGACTGTTACTCAGAGGCTCCCTGAGCCATGTCTGATTTCGTCTCCACTCTGTGGCTTTGCTTTTTTTGTTTGTTCGTTTCCCAAATGGACTGTCTTCCACTTCTGCCTATCTCCTTACCTGCAGCTTATCTAGACGTATCAGATGGCTGTGTGGGGGGAATAGGGCATGATTTCATCCTTAATCTAGCCCCAAACCATTTGGCTTAGATATGGTAAAAGACAAAAAAAAGGCGTAATGAATATCTTCATTTTCAAGGTTTGGCGGTGACCAAATTGAAAAAGAATGTAGAAGGAGGTAGCATTTTTCATTCCACTGAAAAAAAAACCCATCTCCAACCTGTTTTGGTCTCCAAAACAACTCTTCCCGTTTATTGTATGTTACTATGATCAGCGTGACAAAATGTGGGACAGAGGCTCCCTTATATCACCCCACCTTCAAGATCCTCTCCAGCTTTTGCCCACTCTCTCCCCATCGCGTCTTCATGAACTGCTTGTAACCTTTAGAATTACTCTCTCCGTTTCTTCCAGCCCTTCTGATGCCTTTCATGTTTCCCCCCCTTCTCCTAGGTTCCATAATCTATCCACTAGACTCGGCAAAGCTGCCTTTTTTAGGCCTCATTGTTGTCTATGTCCATCATCCATGTAGCCAGCGTTTTCTGAGTAGAGCGAGAGGTGTCTTTGCAATACCGTGTGTTGCCACGATAGCACTGACCTGACTTAACAGTATATCATGTATGCCATAACTTTTCCTGTTCATTTCCCTTTTTTTCCTTTTGTACCCGTGACTCAGATCACAGTGATATGGGGTGGTTGCAGCTTTTTTTATATTTATTTACTTTATTTATTTTTTTGCTGAATTATACTAGTATGGAAAACTGTTTTATTGTTGTCACTGTTGTTGTCGTTCCTGTTATTGTTAACGGTGTTGCTGTTATAAGCATTTTTATTCTTACTGTTATTTTTGTACTCTTTGATTTTTTTTAATGCTTCATTCTGTTGAATGAGGTTCTTTTTCCTAGCAAGGTTTGTCTGCGTTGTGTATGACCAGAATATTCTCATTTGAATTTATTTTGTCTTGTAAATAGTATTCCAAGGTGCTATGTATATAGCATTTCCACCAGAAATCCAATGAAGCCATAAACAAGCAATGTATTTTAAGGCAGTTAAATCATGAAGATGAAAAAAATGTTAATTTATGGCTCAATCAAAAACCCAAGAAATAAAAACCCTTTCTCTCAAATCCTTGCCTCCCTTCGGCTGTGGTCTTTCAAACTACAAGAATGCATGAAAAATCTACATTTGATTCATGCCAGCTGTGCTGTCATTGGCGTGAACATTAAGCAGTCATTGATATTGATTCAGCAGATGCTTTATTCATGTATTATTAGTTTATTGCTTCCAGTGAATAATAATGACTAATAAAATGCTGTGATGAAGTATGTATTTGCTATGATACATTTGAAATATTTTAAGTCATGGATCATCAGCTTCAGGGTGCTGTAGTAGTAGTCAGTATTCCTTATGAAGGCCGACTGCTGTTGTGTATACAGTTTGCGAAAAATGTCCATCTTTGTAGGCTATACAGTGTGGAGGTGTGTTTGTCTGTATGCACGTGTGTGTGTATCAGTCCTGGGAGGGCTGTACCCAGGAGTGACTGACAGGAGAAAGAGAAATAAGGGCAGAGAGACTGGCGAGAGAGCTTGTCATTGTGTATTTTTTTTACATTTCTTTTCACAGATGATTCATGCTTAGTGGAGTATTTTTTGTACTGCCGCTGAGCATATTCTCAGCACTAAGTCACTCTCACTGAATACTGAGAGCTACCCCCACCCTTCTCTTCCTTCAGACCTGTCCTACTTCCCCCCTTCTTCACCTGCAAAGGTAGAGTTTAGTGTTTCAGGCCTGTAGTCATGCCTTTCAGGGATCTCCTCAAAGCAACACAATGACCACATGCAATCTAGTACTTGATGTGCCTTTGGCCTTTGTGGAAATGATACTGAATTCACAAAATATCCTATTGACAATAATGCAAATTTCATTTAAAATTAGGTGAGATATCATCAAAATACTGATTTATATGTTATCCGACTAGAACATAATAGCCTATGTCCAGACTCCAGAGGTAATTAATAGCCCACATAATTTGACTAGCAATGGAATTTGTCTAGCTTTCAGAATTATTATTTGGTGGTAACATTCCTAGAAAGCAAGTTTAATGAAGTGCAATAGTTCATAGCAGTAATGAAACTGAGTTGTTGGACTGTGCCAGCCTATTATGGTTGTATATTTTGCTGAGACAAAACAACTTGTCTGCACTAAATCAAATCAGCATAACGGGGAGGCTGATCAACAGATGTCTAATAGGGAGGAATGGAAAAGAGAAATATTGCAACGTATTACCGCCCCTCAGTATCAACTGTGGAGCGTGAGATTCAGTAGTGTGTCAACGTTCAAACGGCAAAGCTGCATGATGAGCGGTGAGCGCATAGCCACGTCCAACTTTACACCGCGTTCTCCGGAGAGCGAATTTGGCTGCTGACAGGCGTTCATCTGTGCCTTGATGGTCATGACTTAAACTCCTGGGGGTTTTTGCCTTTTTGGATGATCACTAATCAGCGAAACCGTGGATATTATTGAATGGAGTTTGGTCGAAAATGCGATCGCTTGTTCTCCTCGCCTGTTTGTGCGGATGCGTCTTGAGCTCAGGTAAAGTCACATATTTCACAAGTCTGTGAATTACTTTTGACCAGAAATGTTCATGTCTATTTTGCATATCCATGTATTGCAATGGGAGCTGTGAAATGTATCGTTTTGTGAATATATTGTCGCCTATAAAAATATGTGTGTTTTAATAATACTGCGCAATTACGCACACGAACAGTACAGTCTTGACAGTCATTATCCTAACGACTATGAATAAATGACTAATATGACAGCACTTGGGGCATATGGTGTTAAATTGTGCACCTCGTACCTTTCTGTCTATCTATATTCCTTAATAAATTATCTGTGGTGGGGGGTTTTGGCCAATGGACACTGGACGTCTTAACTCGCTGCGATTCGCGGTCGTAAACACAGATTATGTTGCCTGTTAGTCTACATGTCATGGGCACGGGAATAAAATAACTTTTTTCGTACCATGAATAATTATGTAACTGAAGTAATGTTAGGATTTTTTGTATTCCTCTAAAAGGCAGGTTTTTAAAATATTATAAAATAGCTATCCAAAAGCAAGGCGCAAAACATTCAGATACCTTCCAAACATTTCATGATCAACAGATTTGTTAAAACTCAGGATAAAATGCGTGCTGTCACGTCCCCCCAACTTAAAATCAATGAAGCACAATGGTCTAGTCCTCGCGTATCCAGGGGGGGTTCTGGATACTGCCTCAGCACCTGATCGAAAAGTTAAAGGACATAGATCGATGCCACTAAATCAGTACGAAGTGGCATCTCTGATCAATGGCAAGCTGGCCGGTGAATCCCAAACATCCACTGAGCCTATTCGGTGTCAACATGTGCAGCAGATTGATCGATAAGCTAGGCCGCACTGTCTGCTGCTACAAAGAGAAAGAGGGGTGTGTGTGTCTGTGGGGGGGGGGGATACACTCAAAGTCATCACCCGTGGATGTCATCGTGGTTGTTATCGAGGGTCGTGTCTTACTACGCCCCCTCATACAGTGAGGCATCGGGTATTTTTGTTCTGCTGATGATGAGTAATTCCACGGAGGCAGACCATAACAAAACGCAGACGACGTAGGCTATGGAGACCAAGTCCAACTAAACCAAGCGCGCAGCCAAGCTCTCACGAGCCCTTGCTTACACACGCACCAACACACCCCCTTTCACACCTTCATACAGTAACTAGCCTACATAGGCCTACACAACAATTACCATACGGCTGAACAGGCTGTGTGTGGGGGAATTGATGATGACTAACAGTCGGGTGCACTGCATTATTGATGCATATTAAGTTGGATTAGCACATCTACGTATATTTGATCGAGTTAGTAGCCTACTTTAGCTTAAACAGGTTGAACAATTTTTATTTCATTCTTAATGCGCTACATTTATAGGGCCTATTGCTCAATACGAATAACACAAAGGAAATGTTCCCATCTTATGGAAAGATCCAACATAGGAGAGATGGTTTAGGCTGTTCGTTTCCAATGTGTTTAAGATGTGACTGTTATATTTTTTCCTGATGTACCCTGAACTGAATTTTACCAGACCTTTATTTCAAATTGTGAACACCTTGTATAATCCTTTAATGTTTTATGTAGGCCTATCCTCTTTAAACTTGTCCATTGGTAAATGTCATTTTCCTCACTATGAGAGATTCACTTTTTGACGGAGGACTCTTTGGGGAAGTCCATTCAATATGAAAACATCCAGGCATCTAGAATAAGAGGCAATGTTCTTAGCCTCTTAGTGCAAGTGGGGTCACTGGTGGGCCTATTCTAGTTGCTGAAAATACTCACCTACATCGTAACATCATTGCTATGACATTACCAAGAGACAACAGATTAAGACATAGCCATTACAATTTTTGGTGACAGTAACGATATAACATTACTATTACTATACCATTACTATAATAACATTGCAACACAGGTTTAAAACCCATCGGTTCCTTTCTTCTGCTGTAAAAGAGAATAAGCTTTTAGAAAGAATATCCAGTTTGGAGTCTTTACAGTAGTGATGCCCCCAGGGCCGGATTAAGATGACCTGGGGCCCCTAGGCTTTACAGGTTGCTTTGGTTGGTTGGAGCCTCTAGGCTGCAGCCATATCTAGCCTGTGGGTTAATCCGGGCCTGGATGCCCCCATAGAGTCCTTTGGTCAAGAAGCATGTGATGTGACTGTGCAGTGGAGTGTGATGTTTGGTCAAGACTGGAGAGTAATAACACCAACTTTTGGTGTGCTGTGTGGGAAGGTGTCCCAGTGTGTCAGCGTTGTATGTGTTCCTCAGTCTGGCCACTGCAGATGCAATGCTACCACTGCGAGGAGAGCCTGCTGGACAACGACTGCTCGTCACCCAGGTTCATCGCCAACTGCACGGCCAACATCCAGAATGCCTGCCAGCAGGAGGTGATCCACGGCAGAGATGGTATGCTATGGCCCTACCGGCACTAAGTGACCCGGGTTCGGTTCCGGCCTGCCTGGGTCATTTGCCCGTCCTTTCCCGTCTCTCTCTCTCTCCCCATTCGTTTCCTATCCATCTGTCAGTGTCCTATCATAGATAACGGACAAAAAAACCCAAAAGAAAAAAGAGGTGGTATGCTAAGCCATGGAGAAGTGGACCTGCACTGCCCAGAGACATATTGTAGATGTGAATAGCACTGCCCATACACACGCACACGCACACGCACACACAACGCATGCACACATAAACACACACACAAATGGAGACAACATTTGTAGTCTCTCACATGGCACATGCCCCCCCCCCCCCAACACACACACACACACACACACACACACACACACACACACACACACACACACACACACACACACACACACACACACACACACACACACACACACTTTTGCAGATGAAGAGGGGTGAGGTGGCACAGGTTTGAGGGAAGGGAAGGGAAGGGTAGCTCTCAATATTCAGTTAGAGTGAGTTAAACAGAATCGCTCAGCAGCAGTAAAAACAAAACAAAAAAGCCCTACTGCACACTAAGCATGAATCATCTGTGATTGTGAGAGGAGATATCAAATGCACAATGACAAGCTCTCTCGCCAGTCTCTCAGCCCTTACCCCCATTCTCCTGTCAGTCACTCCTGTGTACAGCCCACCTAGGACTGACACACACACACACACACACACACACACACACACACACACACACACACACACACACACACACACACACACACACACACACACACCAACTATTGGCGCTACAAAGTCTTTGCAAAAACAAGATTTTGTACACCTTGTTTGTTGGAAGAAGACACCTACTGTAGCTCCTTAAGAAAAAAGACTGCTCCTATATCCAATCCAAACAGTGGAGACAGCTGGGGACAAGTGTGCCTTGTAAACTGTTTCCAAAAACTATTTGCAAAAAGAGAAAATTAAAGTTAAGTTGGGAAAAGTAAGAAGCAGTGGTGTACAACCTACTTTTCATTCAGTTCTTGGATGTTACTTCAAACCCTACACTACTTTTTTTTTTAACTTAAGTAAACGTTTGGATTGCTTTCAGGACCACCAGTCAATAATGGATTAAACTCATTACCTGTCTTTCCCATGAGGATGGCTGGCTATCCGGCCAATAGTGGAATTTTGAATCACGTCCATGTTAAATCTGTGTCAGGATGTTTCAAATCAACATTAGCATTGTTTCACTGTGTGTGTGTGTGTGTGTGTGTGTGTGTGTGTGTGTGTGTGTGTGTGTGTGTGTGTGTGTGTGTGTGTGTGTGTGTGTGTGTGTGTGTGTGTGTGTGTGTGTGTGTGTGTGTGTGTTATTACCTACCTAGATAATTATGAAGTGGTACTTGATGTACAAAACAGAGATTTTCAAATTATTGTCCAATATTTGGTGTGTGTTCAAACACAATTTCCCTCTTCTGTGTAGCCAGTGTTTCTCATATGAAAAGTATATTACCAGTATGTGACATTTACAAAATTATTCAATGACCCTTGTATACCAATCTTATGAGGAAAATAAGAAACAGGTCACTTTCATAGTATGCACCATACGTATAAACACACTTTCTATCTAAAATGTTTGTAAGTTGCAATATAAGAATTGTAGATGGAGTGTCAACTGCATGTGTGTCTCCTTCATCGGCCAACAAGAGGAGAATAACAACAGGGCCACTTGTATTCAGCAGTATGGCATGTAAGACTTGTAAAGGCAATCATTTTGCAAGTTTTACGTATTTCTGTGGGCTGTTACATATATGCCTCTTTTCCACTGCCGGTTTTCTTAACAGCGCAACTCTGCCACCACTTTTTGCTTATCGAATAGGCACCACACAGCTCAATCGTAAAGCAAAAAGTGGTGGCCGAGTTGTGCTGTGTCGAGCTGTAGGCCTACCAGAAAACCTGCAGTGGAAAATAGGCAATAGTGAATTGAGAACGAAGTACACGCTGACATTGATTTCAACCTGTCCACCAATGCACAATATACACTCTCTCTCTCTCTGACCCCAATGCCAGGAGTGATCACGTACCGTAAGCAGTGTGCCACTTACAGCACGTGCCTGATCGCCGAGACAGGCTACCAGTCCTTCTGCAACCCAGGCCACCGTGGCTCCATATGCATCAGCTGCTGTGACACGCCGCTCTGCAACGGGCCGCGCCCTCCCCGTGCCAACCCTGCGCCCCCGACCCACGCCCCCCTCCTAGGCCCCACGCTCCTCATGCTCCTCGCCACACTCTCTGGGACCCTGCACCCCCTTCTCCTGCTGTGAGCCTGCCCGTCTGCCTGCCTGCCTGCCTGGCACGCCATCCACCATGACACTACAGCTATAGGGGCTGTCGTCTTCTTTTGAGCTTGTCAAGACAAAAAACACTCACTCACACATACAGTACACATACGCTCAAAAGCAACAAAATCATCTTTTAGTTTCCATTCCGAAATGTCTTTTAAAGCTGCTTTGGTGTACTTAGGAAGTCAGTCCCTATGAGGAACTTTGGAAGATTTGGCACAGTTCATTTCAGAAATGCAATATGACCCCCCTGGCAGCATGTTAAAACCACTGGAGTTTTTCTCCGTTTCTTTTTTCTTATTCCAGAAAGCAAGCAGCCCACTTGAAGCCTTCATTACCACCCTGTAGCTTACTGTGTGTCTGACTAGACTGCAGCCACAGCCACAGAAGGATGTTTTTCACTTTTGCGCAGCACTTATTTTAATGGCCTGGCGACGCCACATTCAGTTGGTTTCTTACTCAATCGTGGTAATTACTTCACTACTGAATCTTCTGGAATTCTCTATTTCGAGATGTACTGTATGTTTCTTCTGTCTTTCTGGTCTGTACAGTACAGTACATATACATCAAAGAACCCAATGTTGTATCATTATGCTTTGATATGAAAATTCAAAAAAATGACAATTCAGCATTGTTTTGTTTTCGTTGTTGTTTACAAGTCCCTTGACACATTTCTTGACTGTATGTCTGGTCATATGTTTACAAACAAGGTGCATTCTGTTTTAGAAAAACAGTCATGTTGTACAGTGAAATAAAATGAAACATATCTGGTAAGTGCAGTCATTGGGTATGTGAGCTGGGATGGTGACCGAGACAACGTTTTTAAGGCTGCAAGAACGGATATCGGGATCAAACACCATTTGCCTTTTAATAGATAGCACCAGGTTTAATCCATACCTGTGATTCATGATTGTCAGTCACTTTAAAATCCATAATTATTTCACTTACAAGGTGTCGAGCAACAAGGCACTTCCCATGGTCCTTATAGGCACAATTTCAGTAGGGCAACTGCTGAACAGCAGAAACATTACAGTATGTTCAGTATTATCCTCAACATGGAAGATCAGAGTATCATTCACTCCACTGTGTAACACATTTTCTATGGCAGAGCATAGAGCAGCCTGCATCAATGACACATATCATGTATAAATATCAGTACAAGGGTGTGTTCAAGTATCATGGATGGGGAAGGAGGCATATGTTTGAAACTAGTCCAGAGGCTGGAGCCACATTACAGCATTGGAAATCAATGGCACCTTCAGTCCAGCCCACAAAAAACTTTGGCTCAGCAGCTAATACAATGGGGGGCCTTGATAAACAGCCCAAGTGGGAAACTCCAACTTCCATTGTCATTGTGACACAGCACTCCACAGCACAAGTGTTCAATGCACACTGCACACAACAAAATTGCATTTATGCCTCATCTGTGCAAGGGGGCAGTGCGGCGGGATGGTACAATGCTCAGGGTACCTCAGTCATGGAGGAGGATGGGGGAGAGCACTGGTTAATTACTCCCCCCACCAACCTGGCAGGTCGGGAGTCGAACCAGCAACCTTTGAGATACAAGCAAAGAGGGTTGAGTAATAAAGAGGCTTTGAAACCCGCCCACCCAATGCAAAAGTGTGTGCTCAAGTTGGGTCTCCTAAGGGGGCGTTGTCCCCTCCTTCTTCTATTTTTGAGGTGTTTGCACGAGAAGTGCGCTACCGCCACCTACAGTGCTCAGGGGACTCCATTTATTCTCAACCTGAGGACTCCGAAGGTCTCCTGACCGAAGGTCTTCTAAAGGGGCGTTCACCCAACAGAAAGTGGATACCGGAAATGAACTAGAATGACTTATCTCTGTCTAGAGTATCTCTGATACAAGTCTGACTCCCTAACCGTTTACCCAGAGCCATTTAATAACAGAGTTGCGCAAACCGGGGACCAGGAAGTCGGTTGGTGATGTGATTCGCGTAGATTAAAATGTTTCTTAACAGTAAACTTCTGTTCGTTGGAAACTAACACAGAACCATCACATACCAAACAAAGATTAAGTACAAACAAATTACATTACCTTTACCACATTTTCTGTGTTCTACGGCCACCTCCTGGAACTAAGTAACTTCTAATAGAACTAAAGTCAATGGGGATTTCCATGTTAACGCTCCGTGAGGCTCCATGAGAGCCGCCATTGCTGTGGAAAGATTGGTCCATAGAGGTCTATGGGAGTGGCGTAACTCTGATATTAGATGGCTCTGCGTTTACCCATGACTACCCAAACAGTGGAGGTCCTCAGCTCAGTAGGGCTCAGCTCCAACACTAGTGTGTTTTGTGTAGTGGAGTGCAGTGGCCAGCTGTTCAGGGTATTCCAAGAATACAGTTAAATGATGAACCTGGATATGTCAAGGCAACTCTAAATCCCATAATATGTGACCTGTGGGTTTGTTTTGAAGGAAGGATGAAACTCTGAAGTGAACGCAGTTCAGTGTTGCCAGATGTACGATAATTGTCGTATTTGTACCATATTTTTTTCCATTTTGTCCTCTATGAAATCAAAAAACATGATGTACAATAATTTAATAATAAGTTGTCATTCAGTTCATAGATGTCTTGAAACAACAAATGTGGGTCTTGTACCATAATTTCCTCCCAAAAAGCCCCCAAAAACGATAATTTTGAGGTTTTGGTACGATAATTCAGCTTTTCCCACACTGGCACAGTTGCATGCGAAGAATATTCCGATTTTAAAAATAATGGAGATAAGAGTCATTCAGAATGTGGCGTGCTCTGGGCATATATAGGTCCCAGAACGCCGTTTCACACATGTAAACAGAATACTCCGGAACTTGTTTTAAACCGAATATAGACAATATTCGGCTTGAAACCGGAATACCCTGTGCATGCAACTGCAGTCATTGACACAGGTTAGATTAGGGCTGCACAATTAATCGAAAAATACTCAAACGCATGATAAAATAGTGAAATCGAACTCATGATTTTAATCGTGGCAATAGTGACCTACTTTTGAGAGCGTCCTTGAAGCCAGAAAATACTGACAGGCTGGTGTTTCTGGCCAGAAATCTGTCCACTTAAGTTTCATGCTATTGCCTTTACATAATTATTACATTTCATTTTATTTTGCTCATCCCGTATGTAATTCATTCTTGGTTATATTTCATCTTGTTAAAATTTTCAAAAAAATCAGCAAAAATCAATAATCGGGATTAATAATCTTGATTATGATTTTGACCAAAATAATCGTGATTATGATTTTTTCCATAATCGTGCAGCCCTAGGTTAGATGGCTTATTATAACACTCTCTTAACCTATCTTGGTTAAGTCAATCAACCATCTTTTTTGAATATGCCACAGAGCAGCGCAGTGGTCCAGTCCAGAGGATCAGACCTAGTCATTAGTTTTCTTTTGATCCAGACATGTAAACGTTTTTTTTCTCTTCACCTGATGTTTCGACAATGTGGTTTCAAACGCATGTCACAGATCACCATCCATGTGACCCTCTGATGAAGACGGAAGTTACACTGTCGAAACACGTCAGAAAAACTGTCTAGACTACGTCTAGTAGACTTGACAAGAAGACATAATGATTGTAATACATCCTTAGAGAGGTCAATGTTTCGCGTCAGATGTCCTTGTGCATCCAGAATATGGCCATGCCTTTGGCGTCTGTGTAAGGGGTGACCTCCAGCGTCTGGACCACAGGAAGCTTTGGGGCCCTAGTGGCGGAGGAGGGGAGTGGAGGAGGCGGAGGAGGGGCTGGGGCCAGGGGAGCAGAGGAAGGGGCAGACAGTGGTGGTGGAGGAGGAGGAGGAGGTGGAGGAGGAGACATACAAGGAGGTGGTCCAGGTGGAGGTGGAGGTGGAGGAGTGAGAAGAGATGGTGGAGGAGGAGGTGGAGGAGGAGTGGGAAGAGATGGTGGAGGAGGAGGAGGTCCATGGAGAGGGGGAGCGGCAGGTGGTGTTGCATTGGTCCGCTCTGGTCTCCTGACAGGTGGTTTCACGCATCCATTCTGCTCAGCTCCTCCTCCTCCTCCTGCCGCCTCCTCCGTCAGCGAAGTTTGGGAAAGCTTGTAGAGGAGCTCGCTGGGCATGAAGCGGCCCACGTTGGTCACGTTCTGCACGGGCACGGACAGCACGTAGCCCAGGTGGGCATAGAAGTACTGCTGGTCGTGGGTGGTGAGGCACAGGCGCCTGAAGCCCCTCTGCCGCGCGTACGCCTCCACGCCCTCCATCAGTGCCCGGCCGAAACCTTTACCCCTCTCCGTTCGGGACACCACCACCGACTCCACAAACAGATTCATGCAGCCCAGCACCCTGGACAAGCGGGCATGACCCAGCACAGTGTCACTCCCAGGGGTGCCCGAGTCCGCAGCCTGGTTCTGGGGGTGGTGGCGGCGCAACAGCACCAGGCAGACAGGGAAGGACGGGCAGGACTGGCGTAGGGAGTGCACACGGGCAGCGTGGCTCCGGGTCCACTGGGCATTGAGGAGGTTGGCGCACGTGTCCACCAGCTCCCAGCGCTCGTGCAGGGGCACTACGCGCAGCTGCTGCCCTTCAGTCCTGGGTGGGAAAAGAGCAAGATACAAACAGAACCAATAGATACACATTCAATAAGAGCATTATCCTGCAGCATTCAGAGAAACACTTCAAGCCCATGTAAAACTACCTGTAGAAATAAGTCATGATGAAGAAATTACAATAAACTGAGTCACTATAATTCATGACTATGCCAATACATCTGCTTGTGTTAACTGTACATTTTTTAAGAAGGGTCCAGTGGTTAACAGCAAAATAAATGTCCACGAAATGTAATTAAATATCCACTGTCGATTCATATGGTGTTGCACTAGTTACACATTATGTTGCCTTCCCATGTTTACGAAATTGTTGGAGTAGCAGCTGAGCTGTCAATGAATTTACTACACACTGCCAAATAAGGCAAGACGAAGTATTCGAACGGCCCAATCACATAGCTTGAAGACTAGAACTAATTTTGGCAATGGCACCGCGGCTCCACTGCTGTCTATCGGTGTGTGTGATTATAGTTCATTCAAGTACAATGTCACTTTAATACGTCACATTTCACAACGTTTCCCATGTAACTCGCGCTACGAAAAGACCAGACCGGTATTCATACTTGTGATACCTATTTCGGTGTAGGAGAGAAGGGTTTGAAGCCTGATGTTAGCTGAAGGCTAGTCTACATGTTAACTTCAGAGACAGGGATCCAGGATAGAACACTTCTACGTACATGCTATCTCGAATTTCTTTCAGGGTGACAGAAAGGTAAGACCGTGCACCAGTGGAAGCTCCCAACTTCAACGGGTTCAAAGTTTCTGGCCATTTCGCTGATCCGCGGTCTGGGTCGGGACCGTGTCAGATGCTGCTTCCACCCATGCTGCTGTCAAATGCCATCCAAACATTGCTGGAGCCGACGACGACCTCTCCCGTCCACATATCAAGACAAGCGTGCGGTGTATCCGAACCATATAAAAGGATTCGCACTGCCATCTGGTGGCGCGTAAGTCGCTAGAGATTTTAGATTTCGAGGTGTGCAAATCTGCTGGTCAAAGAACACACACAAACTGTATAATGCTCTCCCCACTATTAGGCTACTTCAAGCATCATTGTACCTGTGCGCGAATGAAGCGTTACAGCCAGGATATCAGTTAAAGATAACACTTTCAAATAGACACACTAACTCACTACCCAAATGTGTAGCCTATAAGACATGATTTAGGCTATAAGACAGTTGTTTGCAAAACCAAGGAGCCAATAGGCCCCTATTTTGATTAATAGCAATAATAAAGGCCTTATTGGCAACAAACAAACAAAAATGCCAATAGGCCTACACGACTAACAAATGATGCGTATAGGCTATGTTGCTTCTTATAAACTCACTATCATACAGACAGGTAGGGACAACTAGGCATATGGCTAACACACAAACCATATCAGTGTTAACTGTTGTGTGATTGGTTTAAATGCATACACTTTATAGTGACGTAATGACGTATAGGGGTCAGATAGGAAATCTACAGAGGTTGTATCAGTTACGCACCTGCGTGTGCTTGAAATGGATGCTCCGTAATCAGTTAAGATAAAGGACATACACTGTATATCTTGTGTGGCCGTGTTGTCTCTCTGCACCAACATAACATGGTGTCAGAAATGCGTCGTATACTACGCCAGGAAGAGTGAAGTGCTGAGTGTGTATCAAGGGGAACTGTTGTCCGCACGGACGCTTTTGTGTGTTACACCTGAGACGGAGCCAGAGAAGTCACGCATTAATGTTGCTCCAGTTATGTGTTAATAAAACTACAGCCCCGTTGGGCTAGAACGGTATATTCTGTAGTCCGTTTGAGTTTGTTAGAGGCAGAATATAACATGGTGGCAGCGGTCACGGATTTGACCAGTTTTAGGTTTTAGACGTTTAGTTTCGTTCTCTCGTTTCGCCGCGGGAAGAAGGATACACCTGCTAGTCAGCTAACCAGCACAGTGGATTATTAGCATAAACTACGGACGCTCGAGAATGGAAGGATTGAAAACTCCACAGCGTCTGTGTATGGACTCAGGCAATCTCGCAAAGACTTGGAAGGTATGGAGAGACGAGTTTTCGCTTTATGTGGACCTGGCGGTGGGAGAGGATGATGAAACCACCAAGGTGAAACTGTTCGGCTATCTCGTGGGCGAGAGCGGGAGAGAGCTGCTGGACACACTTATGGGTGAGGCACCCAAAGAAGACTGGAAGATAGCAGATATCATTACAAAATTTGATGATCACTGTATGCCTACTGTGAATGAAACTGTAGAACGTTTCCGTTTCTTTTCGAGAAACCAAGATCCTAGTGAAAACATAGACTGCTATGTGACCGAATTGAAAGTGTTGGCGAAAACATGCAACTTTGGGACGCTACGGGACTCGTTGATTCGTGACAGAATTGTGTGTGGTAGCAACAATGCTAGCATGAGGGAGCGGCTGCTACGGGTGGCCGATCTGACACTCGACTCATGCATCACGTTGTGCCGTGCAGCGGAGTTGTCGCGGGATAATGTCAAAACAATCGCCGGACCCAAAGTGGAAGAAGTGCATGCAGTGAAAGAACCAGCGCGGAACAGACAGGAAAACATCGTTGACTGTAAGTTCTGTGGAAAATCGCATGAGAGAAATAAACAGAAATGCCCCGCTTATGGGAAGAAATGCAAAAAATGTGGCAAAGAGAACCATTTCGCGGTTATGTGTAGAGCAAGCCAGCAGACAAGAGAAAAAACAAGACAGGTGCATGTGGCTGTGGCTGACAGTGATGAGTTTGAAGAAGTACTCAGTGTCACTGCACAAAAAGTCGATAGTGTAAATGTAGTGGATAAACAGCACAGTGCACAGCTCTTTGCTAGCATGCTTCTTGGGACCAAGACTGTAAAATTCCAGATAGACAGTGGTGCCACTTGCAACATTATCCCAATTGACCTGATTGATCCAAACACAAAGTTGGAGGACACAAAGACTGTGTTAGTCATGTACAATAAAAGCAAACTGAAGCCACTGGGAAAATGCACTCTGAAACTGAGAAATCCAAGAAACCAGAAACTGTACAGGTTAGAATTCCAAGTGGTAGGGGAAGGCACCAGTGGGCCACTGCTGGGCAAAAGAGCAAGCGAAGGCATGCAGCTTATCAAAGTGCAGTATGAAAACATCATGGCAATCGACAGCATCGTCACCACATCGCCAGATACGAGGGGCCAGTGGACCATGGACCAGATAAAAGCGGAGTATGAAGACGTGTTCAACGGTGATGGCTGCCTGGAAGGAGAGTATAGCCTGGAAATCGACAGCTCAGTGAAACCGGTGCAGTTGCCAAAGCGCCGGGTGCCAGTTGCCATGATGAAACCGTTGAAGGCTGAACTGATCGACCTACAGAAAAGAGGAATCATTGCACCCGTGGAGCGCAACACAGAGTGGATAAATGGTATGGTAGTAGTGCAGAAGCAGAATGGGAGGCTGCGAGTGTGTATCGATCCACGACCCTTAAACAAGGCGCTGAAGCGCAGCCACTTTCCCTTACAAACCATCGACGACATTCTTCCAGACCTGTCCAAAGCCAAGGTGTTTTCGGTGTGTGACGTCAAAAGCGGGTTCTGGCATGTTAAGCTAGATGAGGATTCAAGCCTTCTGACTACCTTCGCAACACCATTCGGACGTTACAGGTGGCTGAGACTCCCAATGGGAATCAGCCCAGCACCAGAGGTTTTCCAGCGAAAGCTGACACAAGCACTGGATGATCTACCAGGTCTGTACATCATCGCAGACGACGTCCTGATCACCGGACAAGGTGAGACGCAAGAAATGGCTCAGCGTGATCATGATGAGAAACTGAGACTGTTCCTGAACAGGTGCAGACAAAAAGACATCAAACTGAATGCAGAAAAGTTCAAACTGAAACAAAAGGAAGCGACATACATCGGACACCTCCTGACAGCGAATGGGCTGAAAGTCGACCCGGAAAAGGTGCGTGCCATTGAACACATGCCAAGCCCAACTGATGTGAAAGCTGTGCAGAGACTGTTAGGCATGGTGAATTACTTAGCAAAGTTCTGCCCTCACCTCTCTGACCACTGTCAGCCGCTGAGAGAACTGACACACAAAGACTGTGAATGGAGGTGGTCAGAGCAACACGAGGAGGCGTTTCTCAAACTGAAAAAAATGATCGCAAACACACCAGTGCTGAAATACTACAGTCCAGAAGAGGAGCTGACGGTGCAGTGTGATGCCTCAGACACAGGCCTAGGAGCAGCACTGGTCCAAGCGGGTAAGCCTGTTGCTTTCGCAAGCAGAGCACTCACACAGACAGAAAGGGGCTACGCCCAAATAGAGAAAGAATTCTTGGCTATGATTTTTAGTCTGGAGAAGTTCCACCAGTACACTTATGGGCGTAAAGTAACTGTACAGAGTGATCACAAACCCTTAGAGAACATTGTGAGGAAGCCTTTACTAAGTGCTCCCAAACGACTGCAGCGTATGATGATGCGCATTCAGAAGTATGATGTGGACGTAGTGTACTTACCAGGTAGATATATGGTGTTGGCAGACACCTTGAGCCGAGCTTACCTCCCAGAATGTTCATCACATGGCTCCGTGGAAGCTGAAATAGAGACTATAAATATGGCACAGCACGCACCCATATCGGCAGACAGCCTTAGTTCAATTCGTTCTGCCACAAAAGATGACAAAACACTGCAGACTCTCATTGAAACCATACAGAAAGGCTGGCCAAATGACAAGGCAAAGACGGCTAGTGAGATTAGGCCATACTTCTCTTGCCAAGATGAACTGAGTCATCAAGATGGAATAGTGTTCAGAGGCGAACGTGTCGTCATCCCTGAGGTAATGAGGAAAGACATTACTTGCCGTTTACACTCCTCTCATCTAGGCGTAGAAGGATGCCTACGGAGGGCCAGGGAGTGCATATACTGGCCAGGGTTTAGTGACCGAATCAAAACATACGTAAGCAAGTGTGACATCTGCAGGGAAGTGGATTACAAGCAGCAGAAAGAAACACTGATATCACACGAACTCCCAAACCGCCCATGGGCTAAAGTGGGTACTGATCTGTTTATGTTTGACAACAAGGACTATCTAATCACAGTAGATTATCACTCTAACTTCTGGGAAATCGACTACCTGTCAGACACAAAATCTACGACAGTGATAAAGAAATTGAAAGCCCATTTCGCTAGACAAGGCATCCCTGATGTTGTCTTTTCAGATAATGCACCGCAATACTCGTCGCAAGAATTCAAAAGATTCAGTGAAAAATGGGAATTCCTGCACAAGACCTCTTCGCCTGGACACCCTCAAAGCAATGGCAAAGCTGAATCGGCGGTCAAAACAGCCAAGAGACTGTTGCTCAAAGCGAAAATGGCTGGACAAGATCCCTACCTCGCGATGCTGGATCACCGCAACACGCCTTCTCAAGGCCTAGACAGCAGTCCAGCTCAAAGACTTCTCAGCCGCCGCACCAGAACACTACTGCCCACGAAAGCAAGCCTTCTGCAACCGAAAGTGCAACGAGTGGGGCAGAGCCTGAAAAAGATGCAAGAACGCCAGTGCAACTACTACAACCGATCAGCCAGAGATCTCGACACACTGAAACCAGGTGTCTATGTGCGAGTACAACCGTTCGAGCCTCACAGAGTCTGGAGACGAGAGGATCGTGGATGCGAGATCATACGACATCCAGCTGCAGTCTGGTGGTGTTCTTAGGAGGAACCGCAAACACCTCCGACGTGCAGACACCCAGGCTTTCAGTGAGCCTATGGACATGGACACTGATCTACCACCACCAGCTGCCCCAGACACACACACCCCTCCGTCTGACCAAGACAGGGCTGGTCAGAGTGACCTACCTGTGACCACTAGATGTGGTCGCACAGTGGTGAGACCACAAAGATTCAACGACTTTGTGAGTCACTAGTGGTGAACCACCTATGGCCTTTGGGGGGGAGAAAAGGGAAGAAGAGAGGAAAAAAAAAAAAAAGAGAGAAAAGAAAATTACATTGTATGTGTTGTGAGTGAAACAAACATGTTTATGTGTACAGAACCGGTAATGAGTTGAGGATGATTATCTATAACCTTGATTTTTGAACCTTGATGAAGAACATTAGAATGGACGGCAACTGTATCTTGTAATTTGAATGATATCTACAACTTTTTAAGTTTGTCTTGCCTAGAATGTGATTAATATGAACAGTTATGATTTATACTTTACAGGTTGGATTTTCAGCAACAGTTATGAGTTATGGTTATACCTTATGGACAAGATTTTCAGTAACACTAGACCCCCTACCTTGTCAGAATGTGTAATGAGTACATGGTTTACAGGTAGAGTTTCCAGTGAAACAAGAAGAAGAAGAAAAGAAAAAAAAAAAGAGAAAGGATGTATCAATGGGAACTGTTGTCCGCACGGACGCTTTTGTGTGTTACACCTGAGACGGAGCCAGAGAAGTCACGCATTAATGTTGCTCCAGTTATGTGTTAATAAAACTACAGCCCCGTTGGGCTAGAACGGTATATTCTGTAGTCCGTTTGAGTTTGTTAGAGGCAGAATATAACAGAGTGTTTTTATTTTCGGGAAAAGTGAGTGAGTAGAAAGAAATTGTGTTCGGAAAGTTAGCTAAAGTTCGGGCGCCAAAATGAGCACTGGCGAACAAAGCAGTTCACGGACAGTCGCAGCCCCTGCAGAAGGCAATGTGCGGCCGGCACAAAGCGGCGAGGGAGCAACGCGACCAGTCGTACCACCACGGCAACCCAACGTTACACCGGCAGCCTTCAACATCCAACCACCTGAAGCATTCACGTTCTCAAAACCACTGGAGTGGGAGAAGTGGATACGGAGGTTTGAACGTTTCCGACTGGCTAGCAATCTCAATCTCTCGTCTGATGCTAATCAGGTAAACACTCTCATCTACTGTATGGGCGACGAAGCCGATGACATTCTCCGCGGATTAGTGTTGACCGAAGAGCAAAGACAACAGTATGACCCTGTAAAGAAAGCCTTAGACAAATACTTTGTCCCCAAGAAAAATGTCATTTATGAGAGGGCGAAATTTAACAGGAGAGTGCAGTCAGGAACGGAAAGTGTTGATTCATTTATCACCGCACTGTATGCCCTCGCCCAAAACTGTGACTATGGTCTACTGAACGATGAATTAATTCGTGATAGACTGGTCGTTGGACAGAGACATGGCCCTATCTGAAAAGATGCAA
This sequence comes from Engraulis encrasicolus, assembly GCF_034702125.1. NCBI lineage: Eukaryota > Metazoa > Chordata > Actinopteri > Clupeiformes > Engraulidae > Engraulis > Engraulis encrasicolus. The sequence continues at coordinate 45,407,113 of NC_085870.1, read as the reverse complement.
TTGGACAAAGAATTAACACTGACTAAAGCTGTTACAATGGCAAGACAATCTGAAGCAATCAAAAAGCAGCAGTGTGATTTAAGAGCAGATGCTCAGCCTGCAAAAAGCACCATTGAAGTGGATGCAGTGATGTTTAAAAATAAATACATGCAAGGAAAGTTTAAGCCGAACATGCAGCAAAAGAAAAGTGGATCTGGGCCAAAAATGCATTCAGATAAACCTACCTGTCACAAGTGTGGAAACCCAGCACACCAAGGGACAGTGTCCAGCCAAAAATGTAGTGTGTCACACATGCTCCAAGAAGGGCCACTTCCAAAAAGTCTGTAGGAAAGCAACGTCTGTGAATGCGGTAGGCTTTGCAGATGAAGAGCCTAATGGCCTCTTTCTGGGCTCAGTCGAGGCCGGGACAAACCCATGGTCAGTGGATTTAGAGATCCGCAACCAAAAAGTTAGGTTCAAGATTGATACAGGGGCAGACGTGTCAGTCATCCCGCATCAGACCTACACAGCGATCATGGGCCCCGACGGCGAACGCGCACTGGCCCAAACAGACAAACCACTCTTCGGCCCGGGGGGCGGCTGCCTCTCTGTCGCTGGAGTGACCAAAGAGACACTGAAAAAGGGTGAGCACACATGCCAGGAGGACTTGTATGTGGTACGCGGCCTGCACACTCCTCTGCTAGGCCGACCTGCCATTACAAAGTTAGGTCTTGTGGCTAGACTCGATACCATTGACACACAGACACTAAAAGAGACTTACCCCTCATTGTGCAGTGGACTTGGTAGGGTGCAACAACCACACACCATCAAATTGAAGCCGGATGCTACACCATACTCACTGTCAACACCCAGGCGTGTGCCAATCCCGCTGTTAGGCAAAGTCAAAGATGAGCTCGCACGCATGGAGCAAATGGGTGTGATTTCCAGGGTGGAAGAACCAACGGACTGGTGTGCTGCTATGGTGCCTGTGCCTAAAAAGAATGACAAAGTGAGAATTTGTGCAGACTTCACAAAGCTGAACGAAGCAGTGTGTAGGGAGAAATTCATTCTGCCCTCAGTCGAACACACGCTAGGCATGTTAGCTGGAGCGCGCATCTTCAGCAAGCTAGACGCCAACATGGGCTTCTGGCAGGTGCCGCTGTCAGAAGAATCCGCCAAGCTCACCACATTCATTACACCATTTGGGCGTTTTTACTACAACAGACTCCCATTTGGCATCACATCAGCACCGGAACATTTCCAGCAGCGGATGTCGCTCGTGCTGGAGGGCCTCCCACATCGATGATGTGCTCATCTGGGGCATGTCACAGGCGGAGCACGACGAAAGACTCCACAACGTGCTGGGACGACTCCGCAAAGCAGGGCTCACACTGAATCTGGACAAGTGTGAGCTGAACAGATCAGAGGTGAACTTCCTAGGCCACGTGATATCAGCCAACGGAGTGAGAGCCGACCCAGAGAAAATCAGTGCTGTGCAGGACATGAGAGAGCCGTCCAATGTCAGTGAACTGCGAAGCTTCCTGGGAATGGTCACGCAACTTGGGAAATTCATTCCTCACCTAGCAGAACGAGACAAGCCGTTGAGAGATCTGCTCTCCAAGAAGAACGAGTGGGTGTGGGGACACGCTCAGCAAACTGCTTTCGACTTCCTGAAGCAGCAGCTGACCTCACCGCCTGTTCTCGCACTTTATGACCCAAACAAAGAGCTCAAGCTGTCGGCTGATGCGTCTTCATATGGGCTGGGAGCGGTCCTTCTGCAAAGGGAAGAGGATGAATGGAGGCCAGTTGCATACGCCTCTAGATCACTAACAGAGACTGAACAACGTTATGCACAAGTGGAAAAAGAAGCGTTAGGCTTGACGTGGGGATGTGAGAGATTCAGAGCCTTTCTCATCGGACAGCATTTCCAGCTCGAGACAGACCACAAACCCTTGGTCAGTCTGCTGAGGAACCAAGCGCTGTCTGAACTGCCGCCGCGGATCCAAAGGTTCCGTATGAGACTTATGACATACTCCTACACGATCCACCATGTACCTGGTAAGACACTCCTTACAGCCGACACACTTTCACGTGCACCAGTACACAACAGCACCAGAGCCAGCCGCACAGCCAGTAGCCTAATGGAGGACACAAACATTTATGTGAATAGCATCATGTGTAACTTACCTGCCAGTGACACTTACCTTGCTGAACTTAGAGAGCAGCTGAAAGCAGATAGCACCTGTTCACAAGTAATGGCCATGTGCCAAAGTGGATGGCCAGAGAGTAGCGCACTGAATGCAGTCCTCAAACAGTACTGGAAAGACAGAGCAATGCTCACTGTGGAGAACGGTCTCCTACTCCGAGGCACCAGACTGGTGATCCCCTCTGCAATGCGAGACACTGTCCTGGAGAAAGTGCACGAGGGCCATCAGGGCATTGTTAAGTGCAGAGAGCGAGCCCGAGAGACTGTTTGGTGGCCAGGATTGAGTGCGCAGCTGAATGAACTCGTTCTACACTGCCGACCCTGCATCAAAAGGCGAAACAATCCTGCACAGCCACTCATGAGGTCTGAGCTGCCAGACCGACCCTGGCAAAAGCTAGGCGCTGACATGTTTACACTGGACTCTACCAATTACCTGTTAGTCGTTGACTATTACTCACGCTATGTTGAGATTGCTAGACTGACACCCACACGATCCGAGGATGTAGTTGTGCACCTCAAATCAATGTTTTCGAGGCATGGCATCCCTGAGGTCCTTGTCTCTGACAACGGGCCCCAATTTTCGTCAGGCCACTTTGCTCAGTTTGCAGTGGACTACAGTTTCAAACACATCACTAGTAGCCCAAAATTTCCCCAAAGTAATGGTGAAGCCGAGCGCCACGTCCAGACGGTGAAAAACCTGCTCAAAAAAGCAAAAGACCCTTACCTGTCACTACTCGCTTACAGAGCAACACCACTGGCCAACGGCTACAGCCCAGCACAACTGCTGATGGGACGCAGGCTCAGGACCACTGTCCCCCAGCTTCCTTCTACGCTGCTTCCAGAGCTTCCTGATCGAGAGAAGTTGGCTGCTACAGAAAGGGAGAGGAGACAGAAGGATGTAGCAGTGTACAACAAAAGACACCGCGCACGTGACCTGAGCCCACTCACACCAGGCACTGAGGTGTGGATGGCGGATGTGAAAGCAGAAGGGACTGTTCTGTCACCCCATGCAGCCCCCAGATCATATCTGGTGGAAGGACCACAGGGAGTAATGCGCAGGAACAGAAAGCACCTCTTGCCTCTAGAGGTCACGGCCAGCCAGCAGGGTGCACCTGAGGGTCCTGCTCAAGCGCACTCACCTCCCCAACAGGCCCCGCCTGTACCGCCACAGCCACCTCTGAACTCAGAGACTGTCACCATAACCAGGAGTGGCAGAGAGATAGTCAAACCAAAGAGACTGGATTTATAAAGCAAAATGGAGAGCTTTATTGTTGTGTTTTATGTTCCTCTTGAATGAAGTTTAAATGCAGTAACTGTTGAATGCATAGTTTAAAATGGTTTGAGTTAAAACAGGTAATGTGTGATTTTAGAAAGCAGTATTCTGAAGTTAAAACAGTTTAAACAATGTGGTACTTTAAAATAAGAGAGTTCTGAATTTTAAGTTATCAGATACTTATCTTGGTTTAAATAATATCTGTAGATATTTCTTACAAAGGGGGGATGTTGTGTGATTGGTTTAAAGGCATACACTTGATAGTGTCGTAATGACGTATAGGGGTCAGATAGGAAATCTACATAGGTTGTATCAGTTACGCACCTGCGTGTACTTGAAATGGATGCTCCATAATCAGTTAAGATAAATGACATAAACTCAGGGATTAAAGTTCTCCGGCATATACCGGATTTCCGGCTTTTAGCGATTGCCCGTGGGTTAATTTGTTTTTTAAATACTCGAAAATAAATTGACGGTAAATAAATAAATAAGAAGACAACCGAAATCCCTCCTGCGTTTGTCAGCCAATGGTAGCAAAGGAGCGCACTAAAACTAACATTGTTAACCAATCAGAGGAAGAAGGGGGCAGGTCTTAGGAAAACGTTCTACTTCAGTATCTCGCTCGAGTCGGACCACCGTCCACCGCACAGAGCCGGCGGTCTACTAGCAGTCACCGACTCGCCGCTCTCATGCCGAGGTCAGAGCAGTGTCAACAACTCGCTCTACATGGCAAGGCACCTTGCACCGTTTACTGCTCTATGAGCAGAAATATGTGTTAACCAGTTAACTGTCAAAACCCGCGGGCGGGTTGAGATTCTATCACACTCATCTCCCTCTTAATCATGCTAAATAAAACCATATTGTTTTCGAATTAAATAACTGTCATATTTACACCTCATTTAAAAGCTTGATTTTTCACGAAACTGCACAAATAAATCATCCACAGAATCAATATATAGTATTTTCTATATTATCTAAATTATCCTGTCTGATGCTGGTCAAAATACCTCCGGCATATCCCTTTTCCCTTGTTGAGCTTCATCAACATCGCCATTGTGTGTACCCTTATCAATGAGTTCACGCTGTTTGTTGGGTCTCAAAATGTTCACAAGAGTCCAAAGAAATAAAATATAAACACTATTTTATTCAAAAAACATTTTACAAGTATATACAACGCCTCATACAAAGCAAACGCCGTGGGCAAAGCCAGCGCGTTGCGGAGTTTATCTGTAGCAAATCCCGTATTGTTGTTTTGATTGCTTATTGTCGGCAGATTCACGACCGGCAATGAGTCCCTAAGATATTTCCGGTTGCATAATGCTAACCAGTATGTAAATACGACCAATACGTCTTGATTTATGAGCCACCCAATGAATGCTACACTATAATTTGGTCTGGCTGCGCCTCTTTCAGGAATAAGGAACACTCGACTGTGGTGAACATGGAAAAGATTCAGCACATATGTCGGCAATTTCCAAAAGCATTTCAACATGTCGATGCTATGCTATTTCAATCCAGCAACTCTTATTGTTGCCCATTCACTTTTCAATCCGACATCCGGTTAGCTTGTCAAACGCTTTTATACGAGCAAACTTTTTGATGCGGAGCCATCCTAATAAAGATATATGTCATATACCACACTTTTGTGTGTGCATTTATTTGTCATGAACACTCGATGGTTGTCAGAATTGAAATCAATTTACAGACCAGCGACCAGACATTTCATTACGGTCGTGTCAACTTGCAACTTTAGCATTTTCAGCATTTCCGGTCTAAATGTAAACAAAACTACGTGCGTGTGTGGGCGTTATTCTTGAAGATTCTAAATGGAACTGAGCAAAACGCCTGGACATCTCTCTACATAAAACATTGCAGAAAGAGTGTCCTTCATGCTGACAAAGCCAAATTTTACACATTGCTTCCTAAGACCTGGTGCAAGTGTTCAGTTGTGTTTCCAAGGGATAATAACTGTAACAGTGGATTACATTCACATTTGTTTACATATGTTTTTTTGTGCGTGGAAGAAAAAAAAAAGTTTACGTCTATGTGTTATTTTGACAGTAAATAAGATAGCTATTCTGACTATTTAGTGACATTGCACAGAGTCTCAGCTTTCTAAAAAGACCAAGCATGTTAGTTTAGGACAAAGTGAGGAGGAATAGTAACTCCTGGAGTCGGCGCAGTGCAAACATGCTAAAATTCTATAGAATTCTACTGAGGATTAAGTGGTTAAGATTACTTAACTGCATGCTATGGATTGGTGATGCCGCTGTCGTCAAAAACATAAATGTAACTGGACATTGTGTGTTTGGACATAGCCTACAGAATGTCGATAAGCATACAGTGTTGATAGAGCTTCTCTGCTCAATGCTAATAATTAGCTCTCCACAACACACAAGGTTCTGTTTTTCCACAGACGTTCGATCCCTCTGTGTCTTTTCATAATTTCTGAACCCAACTTAGAACTTAACACAGAGCTGTCACAGCATCTCCCGGAGTGTGGAGCGGTCGAGCGGACCGTTTATCTGTGTCTCATCTCCTAATGACAACCACTGCCTGTGCATTATGCTACCGGTAGTTCCATTCAAAATAATGGCTGGATAGCGTGATTCATGAATCAATCACCAGATTACTTTCTGGGGTTGTTGGAAGAGATTGTAGGAAGATGTGCTTCAGTCTACAACTACTTGTGAGAGCACCAGTGGTGGACGAAGTACACCAGTTATGTACTTGAGTAAAAGTACAGTTACCTTGCATCAAAAACGACTCAAGTAAAAGTAAAAGTATTCACCTCGCTTTTTTACTTGAGTAGAAGTACAAAAGTATGTGCCGTCAAAAATACTTAAGTATTAAAAGTAAAAAGTAAAAACTTAAAAATTAAGCCTTAGGTGCAATTTTAATGTGTTGTAGGCCTAGTTTGGTCATATCTAATCAAATATCCTCTGACTTACATAGGCTATACCAACATGTTCGAACTAGGCCATAACAGGCCTCAGAAACACTGTGGAGTAGGCCTAAGTCTATGGATGTTATAGCATCAGAAGTTCATTGTTACCTCTCTAAACATTTAATACTGACCCTAACATGCAAAAGGACAAATGAAAGGGCCATTAATATTAAAAATGATTAGGCTGAAATTGATTATATGCCTATTAGAACAACTACTACAATACCCCCCAGCCATAGGCCTACAGTCCAGTAGGCCTACTTATTTGTGACAGCAAGGAGTTAGAGTAGCCTATAAAGTAGGCTACTTTATGTATAATTTTTGTTATAATAATTATTATGGTTTTGGTAGACGTCTTCTTCTTCGTCTTCTCCTCATTATTATTATTATTATTATTATTATTATTATGTGTTTGGTTATGTTAAAGTTGGCTTAGGCCTATGTATGGACAAACAGACTTCTTGCGATTCTAAGCTACCTTTAAAGATAGGAACATCTTCATACACTTGTAATGGTCTGTATTCGCTAGATGCAATAGCCTACTTGATACAACTTCATTGGAACATTTATCTGTCTGATCATGAAAAGGCATTTTGTGCCTGCGCACATCACTGTGCCTATATTTAGCTAAAGTCTTACTTTGTTACTGTTGTTTACCCTAACTACTTCAGAAAATACTGTAATGTACTGAGGGGAAAGAAGGCTATCCCGGAGTTGTGCGCCTGGATGGTTTGGAATGAGCAGCATGTTTAGGCATCCTGTGTAGGCCTACTTGACTCAAGAAACCAACACGCTACAAAAACGGCAATTATGTGACTGTTGTAAGCCACAACACACATATAGCACAGAAAGTCAAATAAGCAGTACATTAGTAACAATTCGCTGATTATTCAGTTCAAACGCGAAGCCTATATCTAACAAATTTCGTCTTAGTGGCAGGCGAGTGCAGCATGCGAGCTAAACCTCTCCCCCTCAGACAACGAATACGACATACAGATTAATACTCTAACGACGTTATTGTCGCCTGCTTTATGGTTTTGCAGTGCTTCCGCATGTCACTAGTAAGTAGCGTTTCTTCTTATTTCACTTCGTCTTGCAAGTCGCAATGCACACATCAGTGATTTGTCTCTGCTTGTTTTCTAAAACTAATTCTGTACAGTAGAGCTTGTTGTCACGTGACACATTACAACCAATCACAATGGCGAATCTCTGAGTCTGCCAATCGGATTCAGTTTCACTTTCTTCACACCAGCGTTCATTTGACCAAGCATTCAAAATTAATTAATTCTCCTGCCGTGCATCGACTTAAATAAAAAAAGGAACGAGTAAGGAACGAGTGTTTCTGTAAATGTAACGAAGTGAAAGTAATACGTTTTGCTTTGAAATGTAGTGAAGTAAAAGTATAAAGTCTTACCAAATAAAAATACTTGAGTAAAGTATGAAAGTATGAAAATGTTACTTAAGTACAGTAACGAATTACATTTACTTCGTTACTGTCCACCACTGGAGAACACCAACAGTAAGAGAATAATTTGTTAATAGTTAGAATTTAACGAAAAAGCTTAGTTTCACTTCAGCATGTTGCAGATGCCACACTCGTGCTGAGTTTTGTTAGCGCGCTAACTACCGAACTTTTATGCTAATGTTTTAGCTGAGAAGAGTCGGGTTACTTATACACCACCTACATATTGACTGATATTATCTCCGATGGAAAAATCAATGCAAAAGTATTGACATTGGCGCTGTGTTCAACTTAAAAGTGACTCAAATAGCGCCTAGCAACTCAAGATGGCAGTCTGCATGCAGACAGCAGCAAGTTTCATCCCACTAGCTGTAGTATACCGGTAATACAGGTTTGGTTGTTGGGTGTATAATTCCTGTCATTGGCACGTTTTTAGTCTACATTCATCTCAAGTTGCCGTTTTCATGATGATTGATTGTGAGATCGTTAAATAATATGTCACATAGGCCTAATGGCTTGTTGATGGCTTTTAACAATCTGTTAATGGGCTTTAGTTTTCAGTGGAATTCTAGTCATTGATTGGAGGCTAAAAATAATACTGCTATATGGTGATGGACAGAACAACTTGAGCTTGATGATGAAGCAAGGCAGTCTTTTTTCTGAGAATAGCCCAATAGGAGAGTAGCCAAAATATTTACAGGGCTGGCACTACAAATTCTGACCTAGAGCTAGCTCTATCCAAGGCTCTGTTCAGACTGACTGTGCAGCTGAGAAACCTAGAACCCATCTATCTACAGACAGAGAGAACATCTAGTCCATAGTAGCCACCAAAATGACATTCATTAATTAAGTTGATTTGCAATTCGTTAAAACTAAAGGTATTTTGCACTATTATTCAGCCATGTCCAGGCATTTGCATTTTCTTTTTTTTAAAGGCAGGATTAAACACTTAGGCCTAAGTAACCAAAGATTATGCTTTTACCTCTGTTATGTATCTAACATGTCATGGTATTTCAATCTTTGTTGGTCATATTCTGCTACACATACTTTTCTCATGCTTTTGTGATGAAATGGCCTATGTAACTACAATATTATGCATAATAAGTATGTAATTATGTAATAATGATTATCGCTACACCCTTTTGGTCTCCTTGGTAGGCCCTATTCGAGTTGCAAAAGTCATTTTGACCCTGACATGGCACCCACATCAGAATAAGATAAATAAGACAAACATAAGTGTAAATACTAAGCTTAAAAAGCAATGAAATTCTCGTTTCACCGTGTATCGAATAGGGTCGCGTGGACGCACCAAAAAGTTCAGGCTCAGGATTTTTTTAAACTTTAATCCCTGTACATTGTATATCTTGTGTGGCCGTGTTGTCTCTCTGCACTAACATAACATTAACCAAGTAGAATAGTGTCAATCACTCCTGACCAATGATACCTCCTTGCTCCTGACATATTGCCTGGTTTTTCACCACAACACACTCCTCCTCCATATGGGTCAAACTCAGGCCCAAGAGACACATGCAGCCCGCTGAGCCATTTGTTCTGGCCTGGAAAGATTTCAAAAGAAAGACAACTTTTAAATCCAATATGATGCTGTCACCCAACATTCTTCAAATTCTTACATGGGTCTTGGGGCTTTGAGATTATCCATAGCCTATTGTATTCCCATAAATACATTTCATTACAATGAGCAGGAATATAAGTCAGAAAGTTGCTGGCATAAATTGTTATCAGTTATCACTGACACAAATTGCCTGTGATCTTTAGCCCAATATTGTAATGAAAACTCAATGTGGCCTTTGGGCAAAATCAATGGCCCACCCCAGCCATTAAGGCTTCCCCTTGAATCCATCTCATTATCGAACCTCCTGTCTCGTCCTCGCCTTATGCTTGTGGCCTCGTGATGCCAGGCAAGACGTCATTGACAATAGAATTTGTATTCCATATTTTGCAAAAGCACAATTCAAAGATCATTTCCTTATTTGCAAACAGGATCTTGAATGGGGAAAAGTCCCCCAAAAGTTGTTGACAGCAAGTAAACTTTAGGACTATTTTTTTCTCCACGGAGGCAGGGCGTCTGTAAAGCACGACGAGGCCACAAGCACAAGGCGAGTGGGTGGTTGACATGACGCCCTGTTTTAACGTAACATTAGTTAAAAACCTACAAAATTGATATTTTTCCTCTTGAAAACAAATGTAAATGATAGAGGATGTGGTACATCATGTTTCATATTAGTCTTAGATGAGAAGAAACATTTTTGTTCAGATTTATGAAAAGGTTTATATGTCAAATGTCCTGTGGTGTGACTGTAACATTAATACAACATGGAATATATACAGCTATAAAATAAACCAACAACTTTTTTTAATCATTTGTAAAGCATTTGGCATGATTACATAAATATTAACCATATATATGAATGTGAAAAACAGTCAATACAGTAATATTAACTACAAGTTCAATTTCGTAACACAAATTGCGCCCTGCGGGGTGACATGTAAGTCAGGTTTGTGGACTGGCAGCTGCAAGGCCAACTACAAGGGTCTTAAAGCAGGCTCCTAACCAGTTATACCTCAGTTATTGGAGAGTGGTGTGGAAGTTTAAGGTGACTATTAACCTCTTAATATGTCTACATAGTGCAACGTTTCAGTCACACAATGCTTAGGTTCATTTATGGTGTCCCGTGGTGTGACTGCTCTTATGGAAGGAAAAAAGGTTAAGGTTAAGATTAACAAATTTACTTTAGAATAGATGGTGTCAAGCATGTATGGTGGTAAACAAGTGTATCCTCTCAATATCCAAGCATGGTAGTGGGACTGACATGGTTTGAGGATGCATGGATGCTGTCAACATCTGAAATACACCTAAAAGAAACATGCATGTCAACATGCACTGTGACTACTGAAGCAGATCATGATATTCTCCATAGGATTGCATTCAAATCTCACACCAATCTATTTAAGCCAGGTGCACACTCAAAATGTAAAAGTTCAATGCAAAGAAAGGTTGAAATGTACACTGATGACCTCCCTTTTAATCCCTTTTCATTTCGAGACGATTCGAGACAACACAGCCCCTTCTCTACCGGATTTTAATCTGGGGTGTACTCAATTTTGTGGGTTTAAAGGAACAATAGCAGAAAGAGCATTGGGGGTATGTTTGTGCAGAATATTAATCATTTTATTGTATCTTACAGAAATGACACATTTCCCCAAAAATGGCAAAAATTAGGCAAAATTCCACGGACCACTGACATTCCCATTTTTTCTATTTTTTTCCCATTTTTCCACCCATTTGTTCAGGAATTGGAATATGTTTCCTCCTTTAAGTGTGTTACGTTTAAGTGTGTTAAGTGTAAACGTCAACCACCCGAGTACAGAAGCTAGATAATGAGATGGGCCTCTTGTCTGCACAGCACTCCAGTCAGCCATTGCCACCTCCTTTTTCAGCTTCTTGGCTCAAACCAATTGTGACTGATGGGGGTGCTGTGGCTCAGTGAGCTAAGGTGCCATACATAATGTGAAGACCGTGATCATTTCACAATCCTTCCCTATTTCTCTCGCCCAAATCATTTCCTGCCTCTCTGTTACACTTTCCTGTAAATGCCCCAAATATATCTTTAAAAAGTGTGACTCAGAATAATCGATTTATTGCTTTATTTTTCAAAAGAATTAAATATACATACAGTAGATATAAACACATAAGTATATAAATACATACTGTACATGACATATAGACATATCAAGACCATGTGGCTGCCCCTGGGGATTCTTGCATGAAATGTCATATACAGTATGCTGATAAGTGATTCCACACCTCAGAGTCTGATATGATATGCAAGCACTTCCCTCCAAGTTCTACAGAATATGATTCACACACACAGTTCACACATTATCACTCAAAGTTCTAAGGAACTAGACCAGATATATGATGTAGCGGTTCATCAGTTATCGCTCAAGCAAATGCAATCTTTCTTTGGGGATAAAGTAAAATGTCAATGTCACCTCCATCACTTGATGCTGATAGTGATAATTCTCTAGCCTGTTACTGCTACTGTATGTGCCTGTGATCCTCCTGGGATTTACAAGCTATTTATGTTTAGTTTACGTATAGTAGACAGTAGTTTTATATTACGTTCTATTATACACATGTTTCCATGCTTATATGTGCATGCACTTTATGGTGAAGCTTTATATCATTGCACTTGTATAATGCCAATAGAAGCTTTCTATTCTAACTATTCTACTCTATTCTAAAATAATCTCTACTGCTAATCTTTTCAGGTTCAAAAACCCAATGTGCGTGTGCAATTGTGCAATGTTACCACAAATATAATTTGTGAGGGCTGTTCTACTGTATGTTCCTCTGGCTTTCCTCTTGCGCATCAGATAGCCATGGCAAGATACACATCATGATGTCTCACTGACTGCACATTTCCACCTCACTCACAAGGTCAAACTGGACCTCCTCAGCGTGCTGATCAGCTGTTGGCTGTGAAAGTGCAGTTTTACAGTATTTAGCACAGTATCACCAATTGTATATTTCAACTTCATAAATTAGCTAAAGTGAAAATCACAGGAGCATACAAACATAAACTGCAAATGCAGTATGTACAAAGGTTTATAATAGAGAGAAGGAATTAAAGGTGGTGAAATGGCTGAAAAAGTCTACAGAGCAGTCAGACCAATGCATGATCATCTAACGTACAGATATGTCACACTGTATAACAGACAAAATACAGTTTTTTCTCTCACAGGTGGTTTATTTGTCACATTCTTCCAGACTGCTTCAGGAACATCAGATGGTGTTTACTCATTTCAGAATTACACTTTAGGTTTGGCCACTTTGTGTTTGATAATTAAGTGTAATGTGAATGACCTAAACTATTTGGTCAGGAAGATGTTCTTGCTAAAATCGCACAGGTTAAGAACACAGACTTAAGTACACAGGTAAGTTGGAAGGTTTTTACTTTCTCAAGTCAGTTTGTCCCCCCTTGTACAACATCTTTACCTGAGTGACAAAATCTTTCTCAAGAAGTTGTTTCACATGCTTATTGGGTCTTGGAATGGGAGGAAACAGAACCCTGTAGGGATGAAAGTAGGGTTTTATTAACAGTTCAACATTCACTCAAATTATTTCTTCTCAGTAACTGGCGTGTGACTAAAAATAGATGTGACCTATTTGCTACAGCTGGAAGTGACCGCCAGTGTAGATACAATCTTCTACTCATGTTATCATGTGTTGTGCAACTGCAAACAGGTCTGAAAAGGATGGGGTGAACACTTATATCAAACGGACATCCTGTTCTCAGTAATACTCAGTAATACATTTTCCTCTCTAATTCTCTATTTTCTAAAATTGTCTATTTCTCTCAGTTCTCTTTCTCAACATTGCCACCACTTTACCTCTGCATCTTCCAGGAGAGGAGCAGGAAGACAAGGAGGACCATGGGAAAGCCCAGGACAATGGCCAGTATCATCGCTAAACTGTATTTAGGCTCAGGCTCTTCGGCGGGTCCCACCTCTGAGTAGACGAAAGAAAATGGATATACTGCATCAGTATCCGTTAGGTAAGTGGCATGGCTTCTGAGACCGCATCTATCAAATAATATCATTTGTCAACATGGTCTGTCCATCTACAGTCAACCTACATCTTTTTTTAAACCAACATATCAAATGGCCAGTTGCATGCACTTTATCTGGCAAATTATGAACTGATCGCATACTGACCAATACATTAACGCAATAAGAGCTAATCTCAACAAGCACATATTAGAAAATAATGAGTGAGTAGAATATAATATGTGACACCATTCTCAACTACTTTTTGAACCATGTTTTAGACACCGGCCCACAACTCCTTAAGTGCAGACAACCAATAATGATGCAATTAGTTGATATGCAAAACCATTAGTGTTTCTGATTATTATCACGACTTCTCAGATATCCCATATCAGTCTGTCATGATATGACTCATGATCAGTGATGACCTTTATCCTCTGTGATGTCTTCTCATGTTCTTCTAAACCATGATCTTGATACAAGCAACTTGTGGGAAACGCGAACAAAGAAGCAAAGAAATAAAAAAGCCATACAATGTGTGACGTTTTGTAGTCTATCTATAAATGACAGATATACAGAATGCAGAAAATGATGAAACTCGGCAGCCATGTTTGTGACTTTGAACTTCTGAGTCAGCCACGTCTATAGGCCTACATAAAAACATCCTTTACATACCTTTACATTCTCAAAACCCTAAAACTCACCAAAACTCTAACCAAGTCTTAAGAAGAGAGGGAAACTAGATGAGAGAACTCTTTTCTCTTACATAGTCTTTGATGGCTGAAAAAAGAATGTAGGCCTAAGTAATGCATTACTAAACACTCAGCAATATTTTAGGAATCACCCCAAGAATCATCATGCATCTTTGCTGGCCATTTACCACAGATCTAATATTTTTCATAATATTATGTTAACTGGGATATTTACTGATTTTTAAGTCAACAATAAGGCCACCAAGCATGGCTTTTGGGAATAGACAGAGTGCTGTAGTAAAATGCTGTACAATATAGAGAAATTGTGTACGTCAAATTTGATTTACAAATTGTAAAAAATCTATCTTGTCCATGAAAGTCTACTAAGCACTTACTGATTTTTTGCTAATATTTACCGGGTCTGGCCAGACTAGTGTAAGGTTTGCACTTAGTATAGACTGCACACCAATGCCTCTTTTCCACTGCCAGTTTTCTGGTAGGCCTACAGCTTGACACAGCGCGACTCGGCCCCCACTTATTGCTTTTTGGTTGGGCAAGACACAGCTCAATCGAAGAGCAAACAGTGGCGGCCGAGTCGCGCAGTGTCAAACTATAGGCCTACCAGAAAACTGGCTGTGGAAAAGACTGAGGCATAACACATCCACACCACATGGGGACGCCATCTCACCTTAGAGTGCCCTGGGCCTTTAAAGGCTCTTTTCCACTGGCGTTTTTTTGGTAGGGCTACAGCTTGATACAGCGCGACTTGGCTGCCACTTTTTACTTTTCGAATAGGTACAACACAGCACAATCATAAAGCAAAAAGTGGAGGCTGAGTCGCGCTGTGTCAAGCTGTAAGCTACCAGAAAACCACCAGTGGTTGCCAGTGGTCACTGGCATTTGGACTCTCATGGCCACTTGTGGATGTACTTTGGGAGGACATTATTTTATGTATATGTTTCGGGGTTTCCCCCCAAACATTAACTTCTTCACACTCAGTTTTGTAGCCAAAGATGTCCATGGCTTGTGGTAATACATAATGGAGAATGTCTCCCTATTCATGTATGACAAGTAAAACATCCACACAAATTATGGTGGAAGTAAATATTCTTTTGAGAATGGACAGCTGCATTAAGTCTGGAAATTACATTCTATACTTAATGTTTAGAGAGTATCCCCCTCTCAGTTCTCACCGATAGGTTCCGTCCAGTCGCTCCAGTAAGCAGGCCTTGTTGTAGTCGTCCTGCAATCATCATGGCGACTCGCCCTCAGCTGCACTTTATATTTTCTGTTGCGGTCAATTTCTTGCTTAATGTAACTCAACTCGCCTCTAACTTCTGACATTGCCTGCCAAAAAAAGCAATAATCATGACAGCATTGGCTGTAAGTAGGCCTACCGTCAATAATCATGACAGGCCTTGATTATACATATGAGGATATTTTTTATGAGGATACTTTTTATCCGTTAATTAACATATAAACAACAATCACTTTCAATTCTTTGAAAATAGTAATTTTAGGGAGCCCAAACAGATCCATACAGTATCCATACACGTGTAAAGAGGGTCTTGAATGTATTAACTTATTATAGCCTACAGACAGTACATGCATATACAGTGAGTCCAATATGTATTTGATCCCTTGCTGATTTTGTTGGTTTGCCAACTAACAAAGACATGATCAGTCAATACATTTTATGATAATATGTATTCTAATATGGAGAGACAGAATATCAAAAAGAAAATCCAGAAATATTCTTGAGAGAATATATATTAATTTATTTCTATTTCACTGAGCAAAATAAGTATTTGATCCCCTGCCAACTGATAACAGTTCTGGGCCCACAGACCAGATGGGCACTTCCGATCAACTTGTCATCTGAATTAAAGATAACCTGTACATACTAACATGCATAAAAGACACATTGAATCAGCAGAATCAGTCCATAGTATGAGTGAATCAATCACACTCCAACCTCACCAGGATGGGAAAGACCAAAGAGCGGTCAAAGGATATCAGGGACAAGATTTTAGACCTGAACAAAGATTAAATGGGCTACAAAGCCACAAGAAAGAGACTTTGTATTAAGGACCCAACTGTTGATGCATTTCCTCCAAAATGTAAGGAATACAAAATGACCATCCATCAGCCTGTCTAGGGTTTTATACAAGATTTGACCTTTTGTAGGGATTCGATAATCATGAGAACAGACAGAAAGCACCCTAGACCTGTACGGGATGAACTAGACAATGATATCAAAACTACTGGGACCAAAATCACTGAGAAAACTATGGGTAGCACTTAAAGCCACAGAGGATTAAAATCCTGTAGTGCACACATGGTACCTCTACTTCAGAAGGAACTTGTGCAGTCCCACCTGAGGTTTGCCAGCGAACATCAGACTGGTTTAGGATATGATAAGGAGGTGCTGTAGTCAGATGAAACCAAAATCAAGCTGTCCGGCATTAACACAATTCAATGTGTTTTGAGAAAGGGAACTGCTGTCTATGATCCCAAGAACACCCTCCTCACCATCATGCATGAAAGTGGTATCATTATGGTTTGAGGGTCTTTGTCTGGCCAAGGCACAGGACAACTTCACATCATCAATGAATGGATGGAGGGAGACATGTAATGTACAATCCTGAGTGTAAACGTCCTTCCCTCCACCACAACACTGAAGGGTGGGCCATTTTTGGATCTCCCAACATGACAATAATACACAACATACAGTCAAAGCAACGAAGGAGTGGCTCAATAAGAAGCATATTAAAGTCGTGAAGTGGCCTAGACCGTCTCCAAATATTAACCCTATAGTAATTCTATGGAGAGAACTGAGCCTCCCATTTACCAAGCTACAGCCACAAACTATTAATGTTTTAGAGATAATCTGCGAAGAAAAATGGGCAAAAATATTTTATACTATATGCACAAACATTGTCATCAACTAAAAGAAGCATCTGACCTCAGTGCTAGACAACTAGGGCTTTGCCACAAAGCACTTTATCTTCTTTAGCTAGAGGGGTCAAATACTTATTTGCCTAACTTAAATACAAATAAATTAAAATATATTATTTAAGTTATTTTCTGGAATTTCTTTTTGATATTTTGTCTCTCCATGTTTGAATACATATTATCATACATTTATAGACTGATCATGTCTTTATTAGTGGGCAAACCGGCGAAATCAGCAAGGGATCAAATACATATTGGACTCACTGTACTGTATATGTCTATAGTATTTAGTGGGAGAGAAAAGGACATTTTACCACAATTATCTGTTTTCACAATTCTGCACTGATCACCATCACTACCTCATCTATGTTGATCTGATAGACGTCGCATTTGATTTTTGTAACGCTCCGGGACATGGCCCTATCCCACTGGACCTGCAAGTCACGGTTTCCCTCTGTGAAAGACCAGTTGATATTCCTGGGGGGGTCCAGTTTTTCTACAAAATAAATGCATGTATTTTGTTGAACACAGTTGATTATTTGTTTGCGTATAACTGAGAGTATGTTCTGAGAGTATATTTTAAAAGTCTCAATTTTTAAATACATCCAAAGACATTCGGATTCCCCCTTAGTCATTTAATTTGTTTCTGTCATTTCATTCCACGGTGTTAGAATGCATAGGTCCAATGCATGTTTTTTAATTGATGAATTAAAATCAATTGAATAATTTTTAATTCAAGCTTATGTCCTTCAGCGTGGTGATATGACAATAAAAACTGATACAATGTGGATCTCCAACTCACCAATGTTGTCTGTGGCAAAGCGTTCAGTGTGGATGTACCAGAGGCCATGGCTGGATACGTTGACCTGTATGACTGTTGCGTAGAGTTCTTCTGGAGTAGACTCCACTGCGCCCTCACATCCTGTCAGTGTCCCCTCCTCATACAAGGTGCAGTTCCAGGACGACAGGACACGGCTTTTTGTTCTCCTGCCCTGTTTCTTACTGCAAAATCTATAAAAATCATATAATACGCTGTTTTGTTCATTTTGAAAAAAAAAACATGATTCTGAAAATTTACCTCAACCTGTTTTTGAGTGATTAGATACAGTTGTTGTCACATCTTACTGTGTTATCCAAAAGATACCCTGGACACAAATCATATTTACTTATTTCTTATAATTACATTTTTCAATTGTAAGTACAGTATTTTGCCCACCTACTTACTATACATGACAAAAAACAAACAAACAAAAAGTTATTGCTATGAGCTATAAAGTGCCCTATATTAAAACCTACTGATAGATGGTTTCACAATGACAATATGTATACAACATCAACAATCAATCAATCAATCTATACATATACATATATACATACTGTATATATATATATATATATATATATATATATATATATATATAATCATACTGTCTCGGTATGGGTGATTCTACAGTTAGAGTGCCCTATTAAGTCCATGGACTTTATTTGCCAATTCCACTAACTATTAACTGCAACCAATGATGTATTGGACATCAGCACACATTTATCTTTTATATAATACAGAAAGTCAAGACGTAACATTATTTTCCTCTGCAAGAATGAATATTTAATACTGGTTTTTGGACGTTTTCATGTCGTCCCGTTTTCCAAATGTCAGATTCAGTCTTCATATTAGCATGTCAAAAACCTTGTTTTGTCCAAGCTCATTGCAAAGGTTGATTCACAGTAGTTATCACTATATGACAAAACTGTTAAAAAGTCAATTGTGCTTTCCATTATGCATTAAATTGGCCATTTTTTGTGCATCTGAGAAAACTGTGTTAACCGTGTCACACACTGGAACCCCCTCCATAAATCAGTAATGGTTTGGTTCTAAGTCCTATGACCAATGCCATAAAATGTCATTACCTCTTTGGATATGTTTTGAGTTCACCTCTTTCATAATTTAATCCATTATTTTTCATGGCCTTAGAGAGGGAAAATTGCCCGTCATCTGTGTTCTCAACATATTTATAAGAACCTGAATTAGAATTGAAAAGTAGAAAAACAGATAAAGCGTACCAAGATATGATTGGATTAAGGTGTTGTGGTGGAAGTTCTGAGGTCTTCAGTTAGTACAACACCCTGGAAATGACCGTCAATGGTGTTACGCCTCAGCTATGACAGTTGAGGAGGAGTATGTTTTTGCCAATTTATCTGCATATCAATAGACAAACAAACAAAATGATTTGTGTTTTAGGGAGATGGGTTTTGTCTGTTCTGTTTTTCTCTCTGACTTTTTCCCCTGCACTGTTGACAGACATTGTAACACACAATTGAGGTGAGTAACACAGTTGACTGTTTTCAAAGTGTTTTTTGCTGTTGATCTCTTATATGATGGAGAAATCTACTAGGGATTATCTCTGGAGAGGGAAGTCTTGTATAAGGAGGGTGACTAAATTAAAATCTGACGTTACAGGGATTTATATTGAAAACAGTGTCAGTCTGTATCAAAGTGAATCATAAAATCCTACTTACGAAGCTCAAGAATTTTCCATATCAGATGCACAGATTGATTACAAATTTCTTTTTAATGGACTTAAGCACTTTCAAACTTATTTATTTTTAACTGTGTAGTATTTTTATATATGTTTGAAATGACAGTATTTGTCCATAACACTGTTGACAAAATAATATTTAACAAAAGGTTTAAGATTAAGCTTGGCAATTAGTTTGTTTGGAAACCTTAAGGTGTACACTATGGAAACATCTAGGTCATTTTTTTTACTACTGAAAATTGACATGTTGCTTTTGCCAAAAGGGCACTGTAATTGTATAATCACCCATATACCTGTATATATATAGCAATGTACTGCACAAAGGGGTTAAATAATAACTAACTGTGGTGGCATATCCATGGGGGCAGTTATCAGATACTTACCGACCAGTGATGGTATACTCAGCATTGGCAGGAACGTCTGTGTTGTTCCAGCTACAGTTAAGCTTCTGAGAGTCTAACACACAAGAGATACGCAGCAAAAATCGAGCACCTAAAAACAAACAAGCAAATTTGTTCGTACATATGTTTTAGGGCAGTCATCATGGGTAAGCGGTTAGGGCATCAGACTTTTCTCTGCATACAATGGGCATTTCCCAAAGTCTAATGTATGAGCCTTGGAAGTGTATTAGAATTAGTCACGCCCAGTGATTGGATACTCCGCAGAGTTCACCAAAGAGTATCCAATCACTGGGCGTGATTACGAAGGCTGATACACTTCGAAGGGCGCACACTAGACTTTGAGAAATTACCAATGTCTTTGGCATGAGGTTGTCTATCCCCCAACACCAACCCCCCTCGCCCAGCCGTCGCCTCCCCCAATTATCGTGTTCATCTGTCACAGCTTCTTGTTTTCTGTTGTTCAGCACAAACATACCCACAAACCCAGTAAATATCACCGTCCTGTTTTAATCTCAAGCATGCTCTTAAAAATGCTGCTTAGAATGAAACCAATGTGCTGCAAGGCTCTCTTTACATTGGTTTTCCTAGTAGGCAGGTTACTTGTTCGTCAAGTATTATTTTTGACAATTTAACTTACAAAAGTATTACTTACAAACATGTTAATGTACGTTTGAGCAAGGTAAAAGAAAGACAGAAAGAATGAAAGAAAGAAAGAAAGAAAGAAAGAAAGAAAGAAAGAAAGAAAGAAAGAAAGAAAGAAAGACAAGGGTAAGGTGGTTTAAGTTTTTTGTCAGTCTGTTTATGAAAAAGCTGTTTTGGTAGATGGATATAGGCCTAATGCAAAACGTTCCACCAGTGGAGTGCTGTGATAGTCATTGAAAAGACAAATAGTATTACACCACTATGACATTACAGAGTCGTCAGTAATACATTGCGATTTGTCGTTGCCATTCCAGTGACACCACATGGACCATGAGATCAGATTTTAATGAGTTATCAATTGTAATGCATACGTATAAGGTAGGCCTATTACGTGTAGGCCTAGTGCATAGCAGGTATGCAATGAAATAATAATAAACATCGACTATTTTATTTTTTACTAAATTAAAAAAAGAGAGAGGAATGAAACATTTAGACAGCAACTTACTGGGCTGGCCAAGACCGTTGTAAAGGTCTTGAAGTGCACTTGTGTGTGTTTTGTGGTCTCTATGCAGTTTGTCTGTGTCTATATATAGTAGGCCTACTTTTTGACTCATCTGTCCAGTAGAGTTCTCCACAAACAGGCTGAATCCAGCCTGTAACACATCACAACTGATTCATGAATTTATATTCCAACATTTATTCAGAATATTAGAAATCCAGACTAGTCCTTACCATTGTTTTCAGCTGTTCGCTTGGACACTGCTCATCTATATTAAGAGTGCCTGTAGTAAGCAGGACATTTATCAGTCAAGTGAAAGGGAAATGAAAGCCCAACTCAACTGGGAAATATTTAGTGGCTTATTTTCGGAAGATATGTTAGCCAAATGTCATGTTCCAAATGTCACAAATGTCATGTTCCACATTATACTCTATGGAGTTAAAAAAAATGTCCAAACAATTCTGTGGTGCGAAGGTACACATTTATTAATCAATATAATGACCAACTTTTTGTTAAGTCAAGTCAAGTCAAAAATCTATGTAACAGGGTTAGCACAGAAGTTTGAAATTGTGTTTTTGACCAGTCTCCAATGTGCAGTTAAACAAAAAACTGTTAACATACCTTGCCCCGAGTGTGCCGCCCAGGTGGGCACAGAGCTCCACAATAGCCCCATCAGGAGAGAGCAGCACTGGAGCAGCATAGCGTCTCTTCCTGGCTGGACTTGTGCTGCCCCTGGCCTGGTTTGGATCTTCTGCTTCAAAGCTAGTACATGGCACACAAAAAGCACTGTATGGCTATTAATGGAAACAACTTCTCCCTCACAGCTAAATAAAAGCATTCAAGGCAGAGTACATCATTTCTTTAATAGTTTATTTCCAGAATTGATTATGCCCATTCACTAATGTTGTATTTTTCCTGTACATTCACCACCATCACTGTTTCTTAAGTATTCAACTGGGAAATGTACACTTTTCATATATGAATTGGTGGATGTTCTCCATGTCCGCAACTTTAAATGACCAGACAGCAAAGTATATTCTACAAAATATTTATGAAAAGATTTGTGAATGGATGGCATACATTTAGAAAAAAAATGTGGTAAAACAATCTATTGAACAAGTGTGTTCTCTACTGTATGCATCTATTTAACACATTCTCTACTACCGATTTGACACAGGGAAAGATGTTAGAGGTTAATCACACATGCACTCTGTCTTGCACCTTGAAAAGAAATGGAAAGAAATAAAGGTAAGTTGTAATTCATGTAACTATACCTCCTAACAGTGCCCTCCTCTGTGACTTCTCTGCTACAACTGGCCACCCCTCTGCCTCCTCTTGAGTGTCTCGATGAACTGCCTGCTCTGAATTGGGGCCAGTCGAGTTCAATGCAGTTATGAAGGGAAGTGCTGATGTAGATAAGTATTATTAGCAGGAAACACCTCCTCCATCACACATCACTTTTTAAAATTTCTGTCAAAGATTGGACATTTTAAAGGTAAAGCATGCCATTTTATAGTTTATTTTCAAAATGTATGCAGGTCATTCACAAATTTGATGTTCTCATGAAAATGTCGGCCTACTAAGTGATAAAACAATATTTACTAACCTGACCAAAGTACAGTCATGTTTTGTTGCCAATGACCTCTATAACTGGTAATATAAGAGAAGATCTGCCTTTTCATGTCAGAAAAATGTACATTACCAAGTCATTATGAATGCTTTTACAAATTGATGGTGGTTGCCTAGCACAGGACAATAACCCACTGTACCCCACCTCAGCTACCTCACCAGTCTCACCCCCTGGAATAGCTGTTTTGAACTACTTTGCATTTGTATTTTTATTCTTACTGAACTGTGGGAGTTCTAGCACAGACAATAATTTGTACTACCGGTACTTTGGTTTTTTTATGTTCACTTTTTGTAAATGTGTGGGTATGCAACATGATACCCTAGCAGGACCCACCTGTCTGTGTGTGTGGGTGGGTGAGAGTGTGGGAGAGAGTGTGCGTGTGTGTGTGGGAGAGAGAGAGAGAGAGAGAGAGAGAGAGAGAGAGAGAGAGAGAGAGAGAGAGAGAGAGAGAGAGAGAGAGAGAGAGAGAGAGAGAGAGAGAGAGAGAGAGAGAGAGAGAGAAAGAAAACGTGTGGTGGTACTCAAGAGTGTGCTATACTCTGTAATGTACAATTATGTGTATAAGGTCTTTGTGTATTTATGTAAGCTGACAGACACCTTAATTTCCTTCGGATTGATAAAAGTACTCTACTCTCTACTCTTCTCTACTATAGGCCTACATTGAAAAAGGGCACAGCGCACTTTGTTTCATGAAAGGTATACAGGTGGCTTGTAGCTCAAGCAGTCATCAGAATGTTCTTAGTTTTTAGGTGCTCTTGGATATCCGGGAAGAGTTGAATGAAGAGAGAAAAGATCACCCAGGCACTCCAAGCAGTGTCCAAACGGGAAGTTACATTAAAAAGGCTTTAAATGATACTGGGCTGTGCGTACAATAACAAAAGCCAACATGTTTCGAACCTGCGCACTGTGTTTCATGTTATGCCATTTGACTAGGAGGGGCGTTTTAGGGATATACTGTACAGTACCTCTAGCAGTCTGACGTGACTGTAAAGGCCTAGTTTTCTTTCATGTGAAGAGTCAGTCTTGATACTCTGCATTTGCCTATGTTTCTACATGTCACTTATCGTGCTTTTGGAAATCGAAGAAAGACACATGTTCAAAGACGTCTTCATGTAATCAAAGTTTACTTTAACAAATTTTTAAATCTTACATTAATTTAGCTGAGTTACAACAGCAATCCCTGGAAAAGCAAATAAAGATTATCTTCACAGTATAAGATAGGCATTGTTGTCTAAAGGTTGATTCTACAGTAAATTAGTACTTTGCAGATGGATCAGTAAACTTGTTTTGTACTTGGCACTTTCTATGAAAATAAATGATTTTTTTTCTTTTAAATGACACAATCATTGATTTTGCACTGGTTTGTGAAAACTGGGCTGGTATCAAAAATGTCTTGTAGGTCTGTTTTACAACCAGAAAGATGGAAATGGCTAGAAATATACGTTGTGGGCTGAGGGCTCATTCCGACACCTTGGTACCTCAGTGACAAGACGTGCAGTGAGGATTGGACAAGTCTCAAAACAATCTACTGCATCACTTGTTTTTAATTTACAGATCAAGAAGACGTATCCTTCACCTTTCCTAAAGGGAAAAATCATGAAAACAGCAAACTGTCCAAAAATGGTTCTAGTTTGGGGTGGATTTGATACCAGGGAACCTTTGCGATCTTATCCTTGGAGATTAAATGTGCATGACATTTTAGGCTGGAAAAATAAA
This sequence comes from Engraulis encrasicolus, assembly GCF_034702125.1. Taxonomy (NCBI): domain Eukaryota; kingdom Metazoa; phylum Chordata; class Actinopteri; order Clupeiformes; family Engraulidae; genus Engraulis; species Engraulis encrasicolus. The sequence goes on along the minus strand of NC_085870.1, from coordinate 45,382,603 downwards.
TCTGGGGGATGTTTTTTTTATATAAAGCGAGAACACAAACTCAATGCATCACTACAGAATTAATTAATGATCATTTCCTTGCCACGTGATCTAAATCAGTAGAAATTAATATCTAAATACATAGAAGCACAGCAAAATAAACATCTGAAAAAATATACATTACACTTTTCAAAAACAAAAGATTTCATTTCATATACATCACTTTCTCAACAGCATCGTGCACCAATGGAAATCTTCACAACCACAGACATAAAGTCAACCAAAAAACAAAAGAAAAAGAAAAAGATTAATGTTAAGCAAAGTGGAAGATCCAATGTTTTCGCAATCATAGGTATTCAACATCGTCTTCACATATCATTTGTATAAATTGAGGCTTTGTTTGGGACTGAGGGGAAGTAATGATTTTGTAAGGGGACAGATGAAGAGCACAAGAGAATTTTGACTTCTTCAAATAAAACTTTTTTTCCTTAATGAATGCGATAGATGCCGACAGGTGGCAAGTTTGGAAAGTTTACAAAATTTTAATTGGACAGGCAAATGCATGGATTGTGGACTGATCTTTAAACTTAAAACATGAATTGCTGAAAAACCTGTCTCATGAGTAAATTACGATGGTATAAATAGCACAGAGAAATATAGGGTTAATATCAGTGTTATTAGTTTTCTCTGAGACACACGCACTGGACTGATATGGTTGCATGGAGAAAGACATGCCAATATATGACAAGCTCTCAATGTTTACAGGTGTATTTTTCTCCACTACATACAGTTCTGTTAACTGATTAAGGTGTTGGTTTCAAAGCCATGTTATAGAAAAGAGGTTTACGTTCTTCATTTTAGGAATAAACATCCTGTTCACGAAAAGGGTCAAAGGATGTAAGAGCAAAATTGTTCCATTTTCTTTTCCCCTCTTAAGTCTCATAAAACAAAACTCCTCCAAGGGTGGGAAATAATATATAAGATTATGGAATATTCTCACTTTAGTTCACATAATTTACACCATCCCTTCAGAAACAACTTAAAATTGCTATAACACAGGGACCTTTACATGTCACATCTAAGTTACCAACCTTAGTCCAAAGCCGAAACTCAAATCCTATCAATGAAACCAAAAAATAAAAAAAAATAAAAATAAGACACTATAAGTAATTGAGAAGAATGAAACTGAATGAAGCAGTTAAGTAAGAACACCAGTAGACTCCTCTGGTGCGGTTAGCCCACAGGTGTGCATTTATTGGCCAGTAAACACCAGTCATGTTTACTTCTTCTCCTTCTTCTTGTTGTCCTAAAAAGGGGGACAAACAAATAGAATTGATTTTTCTTTTTTTAAATAAATGAGAGGAGAGTTGAAGACGTGTGAGAGGAACTGCTTGTATGAAAGCCACCATGCGACTTGTATGCTAGTCGCACACGAGGAGCAGGCCTCAACTCCTTCCAGGTGTAGTGGCTGTGGTATACTCGACCGTGTAAAGACACAGTAAATACAAATAATCCCATCCAAACACTATAACTTACTATTCAGTAACAAGTATCTGTAAATCAGTAAGTTAACCAGAAGATTGACCATTTTTTTCTGTACCGCATCAATAACAACTGCTGTTTCAGTAAGTGTATAGGTACTCTAGGTGTAATGTATGTATACTGTCTATGTCCAATTGTCTGTGTCCACACTAGAGTCTCGAGTCTATGTCTATATGGGAAAGTAAGAAGCGTAATTTCAATTCTTTGTATGACCAGTGCATGTAAAGAACTTGTCAATAAAACCGACTTGACTTGAAGTGAATCATACCTTCTCATTCATGGCCAGAAGGACCATCAGCTTCCTGAAGATGGTGACAAAGTCCAGGAACAGGTCCACACAGTGCCTGAGGAGGTGCACATAACACAAATTATACAATTAAAACAAAAAGGCATGCAAGAAGTTAAGACATCCTGTAGTATACATAATAAGGAATAACTTCCTATGTTCTTTCTGGGGTTGTAACCATTTAAAAGCCTATAAAATGAAACGACAAATAAAATGAATATATATAGAAAGACCAGTGGAAGTGTTTTGACGCACCAGACGTAATCCTTGTCTCCCATCTCAGCTTTCTCGATGATGAGCTGAGTGTCAAACAGCACGAATCCACACATGATGGCCAGACCGAGGTACATATGGGCCTACAGGGGACAGAGAGGGCAGAGCAACGTTACACACATGATGGCCAGACCGAGGTACATATGGGCCTACAGGGGACAGAGAGGCCAGAGCAACGTTACACACATGATGGCCAGACCGAGGTACATATGGGCCTACAGGGGACAGAGAGGCCAGAGCAACGTTACACACATGATGGCCAGACCGAGGTACATATGGGCCTACAGGGGACAGAGAGGCCAGAGCAACGTTACACACATGATGGCCAGACCGAGGTACATATGGGCCTACAGGGGACAGAGAGGGCAGAGCAACGTTACACAACCCATAGAGAACACAAAGAAGATCAAACACAAATAAGCTGAAACACAGAGGGAAAAAAGCAATGTGAAAGCATGAGACAACATACACAACCCATGTACGTACACGCAACTGAGCAATTCATTCATCTATACATTTAGAGCGGTCACATCATTGGTTTTGTGTGGGTTTTCTCCAGAAATTCACATTATAGTTTTACGAGGGGATTTGTAAGTTTGAACTGTTCATGAATTCTTTTGGGGCGAATCTATATTGGGACGAAAGGCCCACGAGTTGATAACTTGGTACATATGATGCTGCACACGTGACCTGAAGAAGGCCGGCAGGCCGAAACGTTGTCACATTAAAAAACTGTTTATTTAACTTGTGAGTGTGCGGCACCTCTCTCCTTCTACATATGATGCTGCACACATCTGTGCTTCAAACCAAAGGAAATGACACCTCTTGGCATTTACCTGTTATGCAAAAGATAGATCAAGATAAGGGGGTGTGTGGTAAGGGACCTGGAAAGTCCCCTGTGTAACTGTGAATTCCACTGTGATAGCCATCAGTGACACAACCCTGTATTAGCCACCGGATGTCCTCTTTCAAGAATTTTATTTTTAATTATTATTTATTTTAGAACTTATAACACAAGCTCTCTTACTTTATTTTTGATTTACCTCATTCAAGAAATACCACCAAGTGTTGGCTACCAGCTGCCTCATTGCAGAAAATATTATTACAACTTTTTATTACCAGTATTTATTAAAAATATTTAACACCATTTTTAATTCATTCACAAAATAAAGTAGGACATACCATGGCTGTACATTTGTATATATATACAGCTCTGGCAAAAATTGAGAGACCACTTAAAAAGTTTTCTATGGATAGGTATGTGTTTGAGTAAAACAAACATTGCTATTTCATTCTATAAACTACAGCCAACATTTCCTCCGAATTTCGAAAGAAAATATTGTCATTTAGATCATCTATTTGCAGAAAATCTCAAATGGTCAAAATAACACACAAGATGCAATGTTTCCAAATCTCAAAAAAGGCAAAGAAAACAAGATGATATTAACTTAAAAACAACATAATAGTAATGTATTGACTTAGGAAGAGTTCAGAAATCAATATTTGGTGGAATAAGCCCGATTTGTAGTCACAGCTTTCATGCGTTTTGGTATGCGTCCATTAGTCCTTCACATTGTTCTTGGATGACTTTATTCCAGGCCTGGTGTAAGAATTCAAGTTGCTGAGCTTAGGTTGATGGCTTGTGACCATCCAGCTTCCTCTTCATCACATTATAGAGGGTGCGGGCCTGGAGTTTGGGCTGACCATGTCAGGGTATTGATCTGGTGGTCCTCCATCCACAGCTTGATTGGCAAGCTGAGAGGCTGGAGTATTGTCCTACTTCACAAAAACTATCCTCAGCATTCAGGGGCATTGTCAGAATAGAAGGAATCATGTTTTGGCACAAGGTAACTTTGTATGTGGAATCAGAGACGCGCCGTTTGCAAAGATGAAAATGACAGCCTTGCTGCAACACCCTCAGATCATCACCAATCCTTGGCCAAATTTCACATGTAATCCAACACCTGGTCATCTAATGGCTAGCTAGAGACCTGGAGAGGGTCGAACCCCAGTATCTTGCACCTGCTGTGAAATTTGGCCAAGGATTGGTGATCTGAGGGTGTTTCAACATCCCTAATAATGACTGCATATGACTTGACACACCACACTGGTGGTTTTCCATGGGTTTTGCCATTTCAATTTGTGACCGTGTTCAAACTTACAACTTCAATAAATAAATGGAAACAAAGCTTTGCGTCAATGGGGACCGAACTTTTGATGCAAGATGTGAGACATGTGCATGCATTACGCCCTTACCTTGAAGATCATGACAGAGCCAATGAAAATGTTGACCAAGGACACGAGCATGAGGATGGAGAGGCCGGACATCAGAGTCCCTGAGAAAAACACAAGCAAATGCAACAAGCTGTTTAATGTCCTCCTATGCCTGCCAATTTCAGACAGCAGATGGAAATCGTGCTATAACCTGGCATATTTTTACATATATCGGGAGTCAAGAATAAGAAAAAAATCCCTGACGAAGGCACTCCCAATTAAAATGTCTTTATTATTTAGAACTTATTTGGCCTGATCCACATGATCCTAATCTGTTAAGGAGATGGGTGATGGGTGATGGGTGAGGTGTGATGTGTGCGTTCTTCTATTACCTCCCAGGAACAGGTAGCTCCTGCGCTGGGCATACAGAGCACTCATGGTGAAGCACAGGAAGATGATGGAGGTGCCCAGGAACGCTGTTACAATGATGCTACAGGAGAGACAGAGAGAGACAGAGAGAGACAGAGAGATCAATAAGTAACCACTTAACGCCCTGAAAACAGAGGTGATCAACGGGCTGCAAGAGCATTCATCCACACACTTAAAAAGCAGTGTTGAACAGTTCTTTGTGTGTGTGTGTGTTTGTGTCTTCTGTGTACTTTTCATTTTAAATCTGAATAATGTAAAATTATGAGTGCCAAACTTAAATACCTTTTAAACTTAAACAGTTTTTAAAAAGTACAGCACATTACATAACACACATAACAACCTCTTTTACTTTGGGATTGGCTTGACATGCCAGCATGTGTCAATATGTTAGGCGGAGTACGCCCTCTGCTGCCTCCCTTGAGAATTACCCACTTGTGAACTCCCCAAACAAACGATAAGCCTGCGGGGACTTTGACCTGGTTTCATACAGGAAGAGGTGGCCGTCAGTACTGCTTCATGGTTCCCACCAGGGCCGCTGACAGCTTTGGCTGGGCCCAGGACAAAGTCATCTGAAAGGGGCCCCCCTCAATACATACAATGTAATGAGAAGCCATTACTGGGCCCCCTCTGTTCCTGTGCCCGGGACAACTGTCCCATTTGTCCTGGTTCCCACCAATATATTGCGCCATGGGGCCAGTCTGAAATCAACCTACAGTTAACCTACAGTGCAGTTGTGCTTCACTTCCTTCATGTTGACAAAAAGCAGCTACAATCTTAACCTACGTTTGCCTAGTATTATAGCACCTGTCAAATGCACCCAGTTTTGGTAAATGTGATGCAACTCCCTGGACCTCTGAGGTCTGATTAGCAGCACATACCGTTGGATTTGGTAATTATTTATTAGGCCAGTAGGGGAAAAAAAGTAATATTCCTAAATCAGTCAACACCGGACAGGTCAGAGAAGGGAAAAAAAGATTGTGTGTCACCGTCTTTACATACAGTTATGCAACTTTCTGGTTTCAGCTGTATAGCCGGAAATTGAAGATGATAAGACCTCTTAAGGGTTTAACTGTAAGGGGGTGGTATCCGTTTAGCTACAGAATATTTGGCAACGCAATCAATTCTGGTTATTGGTGTGTTGAATCATACTAGTGAAAGGTTCCCTTCACATATTATTCAGAAAAGAGATGTATGTGAAGGTGCATGAGGGAGCATTACCAGGAAATACAGTACTTATGTACAGTATATCACGAAAGTGAGTACACCCCTCACACTTTTTGCAGATTTGTGAGTATATCTTTTCATAGGAAAGCATTACAGAAATTTCACTTTGACACAATGATTAGTGACCTTTTAACAACATATTTAACCGCTTAAATGTCTTGTTCACTCAGAAAAAAACTAAATACAGCCATTAATGTTTGAACATGTACTCACAAAAGTGAATACACCCCAGATTAAAATCCGGTGCAGAAGGGGCTGTGTTGGCTCGAATCGTCTCGAAATGAAAAGGCATTAAAAGGGAGGAGATCAGTGTGCTTTTCAACCTTTCTTTGCATTGAACTTTTACATGTTGAGTGTGCACATGGCTTAATTAGATTGATGTGAGATTTGAATGCAATCCTATAGAGAATATCATGATCTGCTTCCGTAATCACAGTGCATGTTGACATGCATGTTTCTTTTAGGTATATTTCAGATTGACAATGTTGACAGCATTCATGCATCCCCAAACCATGTCAGTCCCAATACCATGCTTGGCTATTGAGAGGATAAACTTTTTTGTAAAACTCTCTTGTTTACCACCGCACATGCTTGACACCATCTAAAGTAAATTTGTTTATCTTGGTCTCTTCAGATCACACGACATGGTTCCAGTGATCCATATCCTTGGTCTGTTCATCTCTCTTGAGACCAAGATAAACAAATTTGCTTTAGATGGTGTCAAGCATGTGTGGTGGTAAACAAGTGAGTTTTACCAGATTTTAATCTGGGGTGTACTCACTTTTGTGAGTACATGTTCAAACATTAATGGCTGTATTTAGTTTATTTCTGAGTGAACAAGAAATTTAAGCGGTTAAATATGTTGTTAAAAGGTCACCATCATTGTGTCAAAGTGAAATTTCTGTAATGCTTTCCTATGAAAAGATATACTCACAAATCTGCAAAAACTGTGAGGGGTGTACTCACTTTCGTGATATACTGTACTCATTCAAAGAATCATATGAATGTCTTGCCGGAACCAGGCCCATGGAGTTACCCTGCACACATACCTTGGGTTAATGGCGATGACGAAATCCAAGCTCGGACCAAGACCAACTCCTATTAAATAGAAAGAAGAAGACAATATTTGCGATATAGGTTAAGTTGAGGCAAAACAGCAGATGAAAAGCACCATGATAACAAGGCTAAGTAAGTTATTTCAACACATTGCTTTTATTTCAGTAAATCTGAAAGTCAACAGGTTATGCACAGGGACAACGGATAACCGGGTGTATGATCAGGTAAAAATGAAGAACTCCACAATTACAGTTCTACTTCGTTTCTACTGGACGCCAGTTGGTGCTTCCAGCACTGAACGATCATCACATGCTCATGCAGGTCGAGTATTAATACCAAAAGGGTCACCTCGGTGACCCCGCCTGCCCAGGAATTTAAGCATGTTCACTGTGGAAGTGATCGTTTGGCAATCTTCTTGTCGTATTCCGAGTGACAGCCATAGCCTGCCCTGGCGGTCATCCGAAACTCATAGAACCGTGGTTACAACCCTCATTTTTATACATGCATAATAGGGCTGTAACGATACACTCAACTCACGATTCAGTTTGTATCACGATTCATGACCTACGGTTCGATACACCCCAAGATTTCACATTTGCCAACATTATAAACTTTATGAATAAAAACTATGATAGTTTATAGGTAGAATAGGTTACAAGAGGTTACTAATAATTTTAAAACGTTTCTATATAATAATGATGATACTTGGAAGCACCATCACTTCATATCATGTGGTTGTTTTCTGTGTTGATGGGTATCAAAACATTAAAAGGGCGCATCACGATACTGCCTTCTTGTATCGCGATACAGTATCGTGACTCTGTGTATCACGATTTCTCGGTTCGATACAATATCGTTACAGCCCTAATGCATAATACTAATAATATTTTTATACATACATTTTAACCATGAATTTGGCTTCAGTAGTTAACAAGGCCAGATATAGTGGAATATATGAGAAGGCTCACTTACTTACACGTGTCAAAGAAGTGAGTACACCCCTCACATTTTTGCGGATTTGTAAGTATATTTTAAACATTACAGAAATTTCCCTTCGACACAATGATTAGAGACCTGTTAACAACATACACTATATATAACCGCTTGCATTTCTTGTTCACTTACAAAAAATCCATACCAACCATAGTTTTTAACAGGAAATTTGTATTTACGAGGTTGATAGAAATTGGAACACAACATATTTTAACATTTAGACCAAATGACTCCATTCAGGTTACCCAGTCTTCACTTGCCCGCACCCCATGGTCACCATCTGGTGGAACTGCACGTTTTTGAGGGAACAATAGGAACCAATGGGATTGAGCCTTCTCATACAGTATATTCCACTTTCTCTGACATGGCTACCATTTACCAATGCTTGGCCAGCAAATGGTGATTGAATTTATTGAGAAGTTCTTCCAAGTTAGCCAGTCATGTCAAGAAAGAAGTAGTTGTGGAGAGAGATGAGGTCGTGTTTTACCTGTGAAGAAAGCAAAGCCAGCCAAGATGGCCAGTCTCTTCTGCTCAGTCTGTGGAGCGTGGGGAGTCATGGCCAGCCAGCCAATCATGCCAAGCGATCCCAGCATGGACAGGATGCCGGCCTATGGGAAGCCAGAATGTTCAATTGTCTATGTGCAAAATATGGGGTGAGAGAGGCAGTAACAGGAACTAAAACTCCTAGCAGTGTGTAATTGTACATTGTTTTGTTTTTTTCAAAGACAACAAAAGCCCCCAATGTTGAAAATTATTTTGTGACACTGTTTGCGGAGCACATTTGTGGAACAGTATACCCCTCTAATACTATAGGTGTTCAGTTTTGCTTACTAAGATTACAATCATACAAAACAGGAAAATGATATGCAGCTTTGTTCAGGCCCCAGGGCCAGGACTTAGCAGCTAAGACCAGAAATAGTACAGAGCTTATTTACATCACAGCTCTACAATAGTGTGGTATGCACTGCTCCTGGTAATACATTACTCATTCTATAATCGAGGCCAACTGTAGGCCTACAAACAACATTAACTACAAAGTTGCATCAGACCACCAGTCTCACAGTACTGTTCAAAAATGGCAACTGACAGGCTACTGAGCGGTTGCTTTAAAAAAAAAGGTAATTTATGGTGTTCTGCCTCTAGCAAAGGACAGTCTGTCCACATTCCTTTGGTTTTTACATCAGCTAAAAAAAACTAAAAAAGTCTGTGAGAGTAATGTATACCAGATCTGGCTGGTGTGGAGGTATAAGTGTTACATTGCAGAGATTTAAATAATCTAATAGAGCCTCAATACTGTACCTGGAAGACCCTGGTGACGACATGCACATAGGATCCAGCTGCTGCCACGAACATGCACACAGCCAGGCATGAGTAGACCTTCTTCAGGTGCTGCTGTGTGGAGCGAGAACTGGAACAGAGCAATACGGGCAAACATTTGTTCGATTTCATTTCTCCTTACAACCAGAGGTGGTGCTTACTCTAACTTAATAAATGGTTAAAATCTTAAGCTGCAGTGTGCTTCTTCTCTCTTCAATTCATTTAGTTCATATTTGAACAGGTTCAAAAGAAGAACAAAGAGTGTTTTGAATATCTTTCATTCTTTATTTATGCATTCTTTATTTATAATTACGTAAACCCAAGAGCACCTTTGCACTTCTTGAAGAACTCCAAAGCCCTCTGGCCAACAACCTTTTATTTGAAATATTTGCTTGTTACATAAAAATCGATCGATGAAAAGCGTGAATGAGTGCTTATTATTAAAGTGATACGAATTCAAAAGGAAAGGAGAGCCCTCCTAGTCACTAGAGTAGTGTTTGTCAACCGGGGCTCTACAGCTCAACGTTGGGGAGCCCTGGGGGGGTGTTGAGAGGGGACGGTCTTAGTTGCCATTTGGGGGCGCATTACTCCATTTTTATTATTTAATAGGGGGCGTTGGCAAGCTTATGATGCGGTCAAGAGGGCGTTGCGAGGCCTATGATGTGGTCAAGAGGGCGTTCAAAAAAGGTTGAGAGCCACCTCTATAGTCATGCCCATTCTTCTTGAATTCATATCACTATTTCAAATGTATTGTTGGTCACAGACCTGTGACATGCAGTTCACTTGGAATAGTGACTATAGTGACTAGGATTGTTACATAAGAAACAATCACTTAGAAACAGAAAGTGAAAGCAAACCAAGCAGAGAGGAACAAACTTACAAAAATGGATGTGGAACAAAATGGAAGGGAACTGTACTTGTTCCTAACTTCATTCTGATCTTGTCAAACCTGATTGCTGCTCAGAGCCCACAGACCTGTATGTCCACTATCAGCATCATAAATGACCAAGCTATGCAAATCAGCACTGAACAGACGGCTGCTATTGAGACTGTAGTAGCTAGTATAAGCAACACAGAACCAGCAAAGTTTCTCTGTGGAGACAAGCAGAGGATTGCTTGCAATGTTGATCCTGCCATTCTAAATATTTACAGACTCGGACAAAAAATATTCTTATCTAATCTGTCTTTGTTATCCTCGTGAACAGTAAGTTCCAAAGCACCAAGTTACAGCTTTCATTTTTGCGGGGTGGGGTCACCCGCACAGATTTTACCAAATGATACACAAGGAAGGACATACCCCTTAGGGACTTTCAGCCTCTTGAAAGTATGCCCTGGGAATCTGATCTACAAGAGCATGTGAGGTGATCACATGTTAAAGCCAGAGTCATAGCCCTCCACTGGTGAATGGATGATGCAGGCCAGCGTACTACTGACTGAAGTCAAGGCTATCCACCTAAAGACCCATTCATACTCTGCGTTTGGTTGATTATGTGCATATATCTGTTCATATGTTCAAACTGGCGAATAAACAGAGAAAAATCTGAAGAGTGCTGTTGTTCGCTTCCTTCATTCATATGCTCAAACTGTCAACACTTTAATCCCTCCAAGGGACTTTGGTGTGTGGCATGTTTTTCCCAATAGTCTTCAACCTATTACGTATTTTGTGTCTAAATACATAGGAAATCAATGTTTGGAACATGTGAAATACTCCACAACTATCCATAACCATCGCAAGTATATCTTTTGAATGGGCCTTTAGCTCTACTGTCCTCTCTCTGGAAGTGTAAACACAAGTCATCGTTGCTGACACAAGACTTGAGCCTATCAGGTTGTGATGCCTGAAAATACCAAAGTTAGCTATGCAAAGAACAAGTTTCAGTGCATGATATAGTTATATTCCCTGCCTTTCCATACATGTAAGGTCTGAATAGATGACATTTGTTTTGCCATTTTGCAACATGTAAGAACCTGAGAATGGTTGAAGTCAATTTCATACTCACATTTGAGAAAATTTAAAAAGAGCATCAAAGTCGATGTTGCGGTCAAACACGTTCATTTTGGCTTCCCTTCAGCTGCAAATGTAGCCCAGTTAAGATGAGGACAGCTGAATGAAGGAAAAAGACAAGAATAAGATATTAGAATAAAATTACATTACATACCAACACAAACAAAGGGCTGCAATTCTACTTTCTCCAAACACACTTTCATTAGATACACAACAGCAAACAACCGGTGGAGTTTGTAAGATAATAACTTGTAACTTGTCAGACGACCCAGTTCCAAACTTTTTGTTCCACTTATCACATCACCAGGCATAATTCTACTTGAGAAAATCGCAAACCTGAAGCTGGACAGGCACACAGGCAGTAGATAACGTACAATTGCACAAAGGCACTCGCAAATTCCTTCAGATTATGTAATTTCTGACATGCATTCTCTGAAGGGCTGATCTAATCCAGAGTTAGAATTACAGTGCTTGAATAGCTGGTTTCTGACACAACTGGTTACCCATATGTCAGAAGCAAAAGTGATTGTTTTTTTGACCAATGGATTTTTGTAACCGCTTCAACCATTGCCGTGTAAAACTAGGCTTAGTTATACTGTCAATGGCTTCAACCAATAGCATTTCACAACGACTAGCGACCCGACTTGGCAAATGATTTAACTTCTGCGTGTAACAGTCTGTAGTCTGAAAGTCCAGAATGGAGTAACTCTGCCAGGCACTAGCTGAGCAAACAGCTGAATTTAAATAACAGACTAAGTTGGGGAGTTAATATGTATTGGAAAACACGCAAGTCCAATTAATATTTCACGTGCTGCAATGAGATAAGATATAGTGGGCGTTATCATCTGTCTTTGGATAACATCAAGGGTTATGACTGAGCTATAATCTTACTTATCTATGCCAAGATAATAATTAGCATTACATGTTTTCGTTATCTCTCAAGTATATTGAATGGCGACTGTATGATATTGCTTTACGGATTAGGCAGTTCTAGTTGTAAACCAGATGGAACTTCACATGTTCAGATCATGTACTCTCAATGGTTCAGATGCTATTTTACTTTAGGAGTAACCTTAGAGTAGAGCTACTACAGGTACTTGTTAGTTACAGGCCAACATTACAAGAAGTTCGAGGGGCGGTGGTGGTTCTGGCAATGGCTAGGCTATTATTGGCAAAGGCAGTCCTCATGCTAAAAATAATAGCACTCACATGCTAACATAACTACACAGTAGCCGTTCTATATGTGATATTGCAATGCCAATTCAAAATAATCTCAGAATAGCATGGGTTAGTTGAAACAGATCATTAATTCTAGATCCGTCAGTATTTTAAGGGGTTGAAAACCTTCACCTGCCTCACCTAAATCGAAACAAACACTGATAGTTATTAGCTAGCGACGGCTGTGCATTGAAATTGATTGCTAATACCAATGCGTTAACCAATGCACTGTCCAGTATGTGACAAATTCCGGACACGTGTGTAGAGTAAAACATGTAGACGATCTTCAAAATGTCTATACTTCAGCCTTGTGTAACAGAATGAGAAAATTAGTGTCTCGACTCCGTTGTTTTCAAGTCACGTAGCTAAGGAGTAGCAGTGATCTCTGGTAGCAGCACGTACTCACAAGCTAACCTAGAAAATGGATTCGTGGTCCGTCCTACGCTATGCAATGGCTCAAGTGGGGAAAACCACGACAACGTTTAACACAACAGTTGATCAACGTAAGCGTGTGGGAAGATTTGTGTTTTACCTTGCGATGAGCGTAAATATCACACCGTCAAGGCCTTGGCGAACTCACTTTCGACTGTTGCTCTTGCCTGTGTTCTTTTCCGTCTTTTTGACACGTATGTTTAGAATGTACGTGCTGACATCATACCGTAACCGCTCGTGCACAGGAGTTTCTTGCGTCAGTAACCTACTGGAGCGTTCTCGAAAAATGTGCCGTATGATGCAAGTTGCATCATGTATTTTGATCATTTCGTAATCTCAAGGGACAAAGTCAACAACTTAAAGATTTTCCCCACGGTGCACTATGCATGATATTACCACCCATCGTAATTACATTTTTACTGGACGCTTAGCCTTGCATGATTAACCTCTGATTTTAACATGTTTCATTAAAGCTATAGTTCTATAGGTGCAGAAGCCACACCTAAAAGAAGTCCCTTATGGGAGCTAATCGACGATTTAATAGCCGGCATTTCCTGATTTGACCTCTGGCTCCAGAAAAACAAGACAAAACACACCAACACATATTACTATCAGTGAGTTGTACGTTTCTAGGCTATGTGTGCTAGTTTGACATATACTATTATGTCAAACTAGCACACATTATTATACAGATAAATATATATTGCATTGCAGACTGTTGTAACTTCGGCAACAGAGATGTTAGGAGTTGGTCGACTACATGCCCCATGGTTCCTGCGGAGACAGTAGGCTATTATTACCCAGCATGCAGCTGATATACTTTTCTATCCTAAAGAGAATAGTTCTTGTTTTGCAGTAATTAGGTGAACAAAAACGTTATACAATGTGGTTTATGTAACTTGCTACTATATTTTGCCTGCATCTAATTGAAAGTGCACTATCAATACATCACGTAACCACCGTAATGCAGAAAACTATGTGTCGTTATATACACGTTCCTGCCCCGTTTCATCTTCCGATCCTTCTAGGTCATACACGTGATGATTGGTTTATTCACGGATGTCCGTGAAGAGTGCAGCCTTCTTGTTACGCTTGGCACTTAAACCATCTGACAAGGTTGTGGAATGAAAATACAAAGTAGAATACATACCAATTACATCGTGGCAGAACATTATGAATATGTATAGGTACTAATCACCTAACCTTAGTAGCATAATTGAAGCTATTTAAAATTCTTTTCATAACATCTAGAATCAAAGCAACTTGAATTGACTTCTGTGTAGGCCTAATATTTCCGTAGGTCTTTTTGGCAATGGTATATTGATCTGTAACCATCATGCCATTTCACCAGAGGCTGACCGCAGAATCTATGTAGTTTAGTGCTTATTGCCTCATCTAGCATTTGCACATTTTCTCAACACACTCATACTCTTTCGCTGAACAGTTAAAAGGCATTAACTGGTGTAAGAAAAAGAGGTATGAAAAAAGAATGTACAGAAAAGGGGTTTGTTATCTATGTATGCACATTTGCATGGGGATGGATGAGCTGGTTTGAGCAGGGTTGATTTTGGTTGGTATTAGGAAGTGAAAAGGTGGCACTGGCAGGCGGACAGAGGGTAGAAAGTAAAGCACCAACTGACATGTCACAGTTAGGATCCAGGGTCTTCAGCACGCATTTGTCGACTAGAGAAAATGGCACCCTCGTGAGCTTAATTGGAGTACACTGTAGTGTGAGTTTGACCACTTCTCTCTTTTGCTTGCCTTGATTCTTGGTCCATCTGTCATTGCCATGGTCTTCATGTTTTTAAATCAATTTCTTTATCTTCCATGTTAGTTATTATAACAGTATACAGCTCATTAGTTTCACACTGTGACTGAGACTTTACTTTGTGAAGGCTGAAAGTTCAATGGGAATTGAATTCACACTTGCACAAAAGCATGTTGCTTGTTATTTATTAATGTACACTAAAGTAGCCTATATATAAGTTACAGAATTGAATCATTTGAAATACACATATTTTGAACTCGGTTAATATTTTAGTTTGCAAAGCTGTTTAATTACTCTTAACCTTAAAGTATCATACGAATAATGTTGGTACCTGATGTCATATGGTGTGTCCTTTGCTGTATCTATTTTTCTATTATTTGCATACTGACTTTGACTTCCTGCTTGACTGGCTGATATAATTTTACTGACAAATAGTGTGACATAAACAAGAAAATGCTGTGTGTACTCAACACTATGACCAATCAGATGACGGATTTTCATTAGCTGTAGCCATTCTGATGTCTCCAACACCACCCATTTGCGTCGTCCACATCGTCATCCTGCCAAGATGCTCCCAAAGTCTCAAACAGATGAAAAATAATAAACCTCACATTGTGATCGGTGGGTCTGTTATGATGATCTTCTACAGGGCTGGGCAAGACCAACTCGCCAGGCGAAAATATTTTTGGTCTCTAGCCATGTTTGTGTAGTATACAAGGGTTATTGCATGGGCATTGGTGCATCTGCATTTGTGATGATTTGACCTCTTATGTGTGTTGCAGGCATTAGCATCTGCAGTAGTCCAGCTGCTTGTCGGCCCTGAAAAGAGAGGTGGAGGTTTAAGATGGGAGGCCCACAGCTGTGGAGTTGTATGCTTGGTGACGGATCAAAGTGTACACTCTGTATACATACGCCTTTACTGTGTCAAGGTCAGAGCTTATTCGCTGGTCATTTGTGTTTGTTGCATGTACAACCTGTTAAAGTGTGTTCCAATGTTGAAAATGGCTTTGCAGAGACCAAATATCTTGATGCAAAATGTCTCATTTAAAACTTCATATTTGTTATTCTGCTGTGTGACAGAGAGCTAAGTTGCTATGGGAACAGGAGCTCTACACCCACTTCAGGTACTCTGCCCCACGTCCATATTTCCACAGCTTCCTGGGCGATGTGAGTACCATCTCTAAATATCAAAATACGAAATTAAGCAAAACTGCAACCCACATTACTCACCAACTCAACAGTGTTCATTTGTCAGTTCTATCGAAATGGGCTGATTTGTCAGAACGTCATGTAAACACTTTTAAATTCGGAATTAAACGAAAGATCAAAGGAAAGGAAACTCGACGGAATTATTAATTCAGAGTTTAAACCGTCATGTAAACGTAGCAATTGTCAGGATACCATCCTTTATGTACCACTCCTAAGACCTGTATTGTAGCTGAACATATAGAGTTTTGGAGGGCACCTGTGTGTGTGCTGTGTGAATGTGGAGATACCAACTGTATATCCGTGTATCTAACTGACAGTCTGGTTTTTGGGGTCAGGACCGTGCTGTCGGGCTTAACTTTACTGATGAAGAGGAGGCTGAGAAGTTTCTGTCAGCTGTTCAAAAACACATCGACAGCTACAAAGGTCTGTTCAGTGACTCCCTAACACACCCCACACAGTCATTGACACACATACACGTGTAGGTAGAGATTGTATGACACATTTTTACTTACAAAACAACAAGGAATTATCTTAAAAAGGACATTTTGTCTGCCATCTACAAGGGGGTACAGTAGATTCTATTAGCCAGGCCGTGCCCTTCTAGTGATGCAACAGCTTCAGCGTTGCTACCAGTCAGGTCAAGAGTCAATGCAAGTACTTTCTGAGTTCCCGCAAATACGGGAACTCCTCCCACTTTGTTGGGAAGCAAACAATCATTAGCAAACCAAGGGAGGCCATTTGGGAAATGCTGTTTGGGAAATGTTAATTGTTATGCTCTTGGTCAGACCAAGTTTCGAAGAGATTTGAAAGTCAATGATAATCAGGCTAAGATTCTATAGCAGTTACATAGATGGTAGAATTTAATGTCCAGCCTGTAAAGTCATGCTTCCCTCATGTTGCCCTAATCATGTGCTGCATTTATCTTTTTGCCATACATTTGCTGGCATACAGCACATGTAATATGAATATTACTGAAATTGTGACAATATAATGATACAATATAAAGTATGTACTGTATATCTGCTGTAGGCCGACCTCAGACGCTGCAGCGGACGTACAGTGTGGACTCTACATCAGGCCGTCTGCTATGGGACAGGAGGGCACAATGGGAGAGAAGTGCACTCAACTCACCAACTGAACTAAAGTGAATTGATTGATTGATTGATTGATTGATTGATTGATTGATTTTATTTGAATACTTTTCATGTAAAACATGGAACAGTAACTTGAGTCATTCTAAGTTATGTGCATTCAAGTGTAAAGAAATCCCACACACCGTCCATTCCACCAACAAACTTTAATACAACGTTTCGGTCAACTTGAAGAAGGTCGGATGACCGAAACGCTGTATTAAAGTTTGTTGGTGGAATGGACAGTGTGCAGGATTTCTTTACACTTGAATGAGGGTGGGTTTCAGATGATTTTGTCCCAGGCATAGCCAAGGCTTTCAATGTCCCTGTCTGTAGGTGTAATAGTATACCCTATGTACACTATTACCAGTTTTCCACCTAAACCCGGCTGTGCTGTGCCGTGCTGTGTTGCGCTGTGTTGAGCTGAGCAGGGCTGTCAAATCAGAGTGGTTGGCTTTTCCATTCGAAAACGTGCAGCCCCCAAGAAGGTGGCACATAAGGCTGCACCTAAGGGACCATCTGACATTATGGAAAGCTAAAAAGTGTCTACACCAGCGAAAAACATTTGCAGAGCATTTTTTCAGTTTTCCTTGTTCTATTTTGCACTGTTTCCACATGCACTTCTGCAGATAAAGTGAGCCAATGATGAACACATGATATTGATGGTTGAAAGGTACCCTCACTGGCATGGGTTACTGTTGAGGATATCCAGCTCAGCAGCTTTTCTTAAGTAGCGGTTCTCAAACTTTGTTTTCCTGCGCACCCCCTTGTATATTTGAATGGTTCGCTTACAGCCTAACTGCCACAACCCACTGCACAACTTTGATTAATATTAAATATAATTATTGGGATTTCATTCGTTTGACCAGTATTGTGGACTTAACACAATCACATGGCATATTTTTGCCTACGAGGGTATACCTGTAGATAGCGAGCCACACTGTAAAATAAATCACTTCAAATTTACAGTGAAAATCGGCGGCTTTGGTTGTACAGTGACAATGTATTTGGCTTTATGGTCAAGAATGTTAAAATCTACAAAAACAACAGTGCTCTCACCCATCCTCCTCCATGACTATACTTGTTACTGTCCTGCCCCCTGATCTTCCTGACACCATCACTGAGGTACCCTGACTGTGGTACTGGTCCCCTCCTCATCCCACATCATCACTGAAGTACCCTGCCTGTGGTACTGTTCCCCCACCAGAGTATCATGTGAATGCAGTAATCAGGAATTCGGCAAGTGCAGGCAATAATTGAATCATGGCATATCAGCCCATAGTACTCAGGTGAGGGGAGTCGCTGATTAACAGACTGATTGGAATGGGGCAACTTGTTGCTGGCAAGAAAGTTATAAGTTAGAGTGTTTTATACTCACTATCATTACTTTCTTACATGGCGTAAAACTTAAGTTTAAAGAAAATAAAGAATAGTCTACAAAATTCAGGTGCAATATGCTATTCTTGTGCTTTCGTTGACAATGATGATTAACAATGTTGGGGAACATAGCAGGCTACATGTCACTCTCGGGCAGAAACTCCACTTTTATAAATGTATTATCTCCACAATTGTATTCATTTATAAATCACTATTTTCTAAATAAACATTTCAACATCAAAGTTGGTTAGCCTATTAAATAGGCTAACTTATCAAATATATGTCCATGGAGACTCACCAGTAGAGCTGATTTATATTTTAATAACAGATATAGTAATACAAAAGAAGTGGAAATAGGAATGTGGACAAAACGACAAGCCTATACTTTGTCGGAGAAAGCAACTCGCAACTGAAATCGTTATACTCTTTCTGCCTACATCTGTAGTTTGTTATGGTGCCTTTTTTAAAAGGGAGGTCACGCCTCTTGACCAATCAGTGGGCTGGTTGTCAACATACTGTTCAGCTCACTTCAGCCAGCCAGCTGGCTTTAGAGCTGAGTTGAGCTGAGTTGAGCTGAGTTGAGCGCAAGTCGAAATGCAAAATGTTGGCGGCTGAGTTGAGCTTTACCGGGAAAATATGTGCAGTGGAAATGACCCATATGTGTACCCTTATTTGTTTGTGTCTACTAGGTCAGGACCACCATCACCTGTGTCACCTGAGAGGAGATGGGCAGTCAACCCACCTCTAGATCGCTCCGCCGGGCAGTCGTCTGACAAACCGGACCCCACCCAGTCCAACCCATCTCCAGATCCTTCAGCCAAACAGGAGCCCACCCAGCCCAACCCCCCTACAGGCCCTCCACAGACCTTACCCAGACCCAAGAGAGTGGTTATTCCCCTGGCGCTAAAGAAAGGACCACTACCTCCAGTGCCAGTCCATGCAGGGGCAGGTGGTGGACGAGAACGAGCCCAGAGCTTGATCCCACAGATCGCCGTTCCCTCCTTACCCTTTGCTGTTCCACCTCCACCCTCCTTTCCAGCGCCCAAGAGGCCGGATCTCCTGCCAGACCTTGGCGGTCCCCCCAGAGCCCGCACTCTGAGCGGACGGGATTTCCCTTGGTGAAACAATGTGGTGGGCGCTACAATGTTGTGAATCAACTTGAACACTTCACCTGATATGACCTGATCAATTACGTAGAAATGTAAAAGTTGGTAAACATCACTAAAAATAAAATCCAAGTGTATATCATACCATATTTTTACTACAGTAGGCTCATGGTTCATAATCTACACCGTATCATACTGCATGCTACAATCATTGTAATTCCACATATCTATATTAACTTTGAACAATGTCATACACACCACGAAAGTCTTTGTGTTTTTATTGGGTTATCATTATTGCATTTGCATCAAAAGTAGGTGAGTGGCATTTGGCAAATATATTATGGCTGTAGACAAACAAGGAATGGTGACAATGCATATGGAAAAATCAACCAACAAATCATTCTATCATTTGGCTCATTCTGTATATGAGAAAGAAACACATGAAATAAAACCTGCAAGATTGTCATTATTGGCCAGTAATGGGTTTTGATATGTTCTTCAGTAAAATGTTCAGTACAGTATATGTAATATTTTTTCCCCAAATGCATTCATTAGGAACATGACTGTACAGTCCATTATGTGGTGCAAATATGAATACAGTGCAACATAAATATTAAATATTTCATGATGTTTCATAGTTTATCCCAAGTTAAGTTGAGCCTGAATTACTGTACTTTAACAATGAATTGTGATGATGGTGACAGAAAAGATAAAATGACAATATTCCATCATTGTTTTAAAACATCTTCTTGGCCTTCTTCAAGCTGATCTGTTTCCACTGCGGTAAACAGACAAACTCATCTTTAGACATCCCAAATATGTTCTGGAAGTCTCCGTCGGAGAGGTGTTTCTGGAGGAGAGGGTGGGAGAAGTGAAGAGAAGATGAGCGATTGAGAGGGAAACAGTATTAACCAAACACATTATTAATATTTAAAAACAATTTTAAAATTACATTGAAAAGACACAATTATCATACTCAACTGCCAATAAGTAATACTTATTCAAACACCATTTCACATAATTGAATTCCATATTGATGTGCTTGCCTATTGCATTGTAGATCATCATTTATGTTCAGTGGCTTGACATCTACAGTCCCTCTTCTGTTTCTCTAAATCAGTGTTTCTCAAACTTTTTCAGACCTAGGACCACTTTATCTCCCCAAAAATGTTCAAGGACCACCTGTCAACTGAATTGAGAGCTGACCGTTGCTAATTTGACACTGCTGATTTCAATTTTTATTCACATTACAAGCCTGTCTTATTGTGGTGAAAATATGACTCCAGCTATGTTTAGCTTTGTAATATTGTCACAAATATAGACTATTTCTAGCTTGTTTTGGAAAAGTAGAAATCCCCTCGCGGAACACCTGAGCTCTGTCGCGGACCACCAGTGGTCCCCGGACCACACTTTGAGAATCACTGCTCTAAACGAAAGCCACAGATTTTAGAAATTCCCAACCAGTTACAGTGATTTATGAAATAATTCAGGATATAGATACTGATCAGAATCACCATTGTCAATCTCTTTGGGGTCAACTGATGGACCCAAAAACATGACCTTCTTGGTGTGGGCAATAGGTGGAGCTGTCTAACCTCTTTTTCACTGGGGTCTACTCCTTCTGGCAGCTCATCCACTTGCTTGTCCATGAGATCTTCTGCAGGGTGCGTCTCGTAGGTCTTCGCAACGGTGGCACCACCATTCTCTTCCTGTGGTCACGAGAAAAGTCAAAGGTCAATCACATTACATATACAGTGTGGATAATGCTGTTATGGAAAAAAGATTTTTGACCATTATTTGAATGATATTGGTGGTGCTGACGTCTGCTCTATATTATCAAATTAAAGTATGAATATATAAACATTTTCAAAAGCATATAATCTATGTTGCGGAATTTAAGAGAGTTTCTGTTCAACAGTTGGACAGATGCAAGCAATATGGCTATAGGCTCATATTGAAAGGTAAACATTAAAGGTATACTAGACTGGCATTTTCGACTTGGAATACCGCTAAATGTATGGATGGAAATTGGTAAAAAAAAACCTCTCAAAATAGCAAACCTGCAAAATATCCTTATCCACCTATTTTTAACATTTTCCCTCTTATTGTAAATTTGGTAATATTCATCCGATAATTCTGATGGAGCTCGACTCCTGTCACAAAGTTGCTATTAGAATGAATGTAGAAAGTGATGGCAGTCTTTACCGGCCTCACAGGCGTGACCCTGGTCAGAGACGTCACCTCACCCAGCTCCATCTTCAGCTGCTCGTACGTCTTCCCTCCCTAACAGACAGACAGACAGACAGATAGACAGATAGATAGATAGATAGATAGATAGATAGATAGATAGATAGATAGATAGATAGATAGATAGATAGATAGATAGATAGATCGATTGTTTATTTGTCCTTTCTGAAAATTGTTCTGTGCCATCATTTCCAAGCAGCGAGCTACACAATGGCCAAGAAACCATAGCACAACACAAACACACAACACAGGCACACAGTCTCTTTCACTCACACACACATACATTACGCACACACACGCACACGTACACGTATACGCACACCACGCGCACACACAAACGTACACGCACGCATGAGCCCGCATGCATGCACACACACACACTGATATTTACATATTCAAATGTCTACACATATTACTCTGTCTCTCACACACACACTCATTATTGTTACTGTTTGGCAATGTAGGTTACTACGGCACACATGCACACTGACATTTAAATATGCAAACATACGCATGCACATAGACAGAGATAGTGACAGAGGCTATATCTTGGTCACCCTATCTGACCATCTCTCAGTCATTCTTTCTCGGGCTTTCACTCACACATTCACACACACACTCACACACACACGTGCACGCACACACTAACTATAAATGTTGTCAGCAAGTCTGCGCTGCCTGAATATCAGCACCCTGTGTGGCCTTCAGCTCTCAGCACCAAGTGCCCCCCATCCCCCACCATCCCTTCACTCACGCTCCATTTCGTGGGGTCCCAGGCCATGAACCATCCGGTGAAGGTGGGGGGTTCGAAGCCCTGCTTTACCAGCAGGATGGGGGTGTCTGGGTCGCGGGAGCCCGGGTGGGTACGCAGGTACTCCTGGCAGGTCACCACAGACTCCTTACGCTCCACCTCGTTAGCCTCATTCCCCACCCACAGGAACACCTGGAACACAGACACACAGCAAAAGCAGCTATCACTCACCATGATGTCAAACAAGCATGTACAGTATGTTTATATATCGATGCCACCGCTGGATGCAACTTATACCTGCTTTGAATGCCTTGATTGGAAGATGTTTGTCACACGTTAAGGGTTCATGAAGAGCTGTGTCTGGTCTGGTGTGTTCCACGTCTAGCTAAAGTCACTTACCTGGTCCCATGTGTCCAAAAGCATGACATCATCTATGCTGAGGTCATCTTGAGTGAACTGCGTCACCTCAGTGACGATAAATCGTCCCGTCTTATTGGAGCACTCAAAGAGGCGTGGCTGATGGTCTGTTGTGGCTTCCTGCAATCTGAAACAAACAAATAGGTGAGCCATTAGGTGAAATGCCACGAAAGACCTCAGGATGGCCTGAATTTAAATCATCATTTAAGTCATGTGTTTATCATTCCAATAGTCACAAAGGATCAACGGTAAAACTTCTTGTCGATAGGTGGATGGTTGCTGTGGCACACTGCTTCAGTTTTCAGTACAGTGTGGGTCATATTCCAACCTTATCCCGTCTGTCTCCCATCCATTTCTTGTCCCATACTCGCTCCACCGTTCTATCATAAGGCTCAAAAGGCTAAAACTATTTAAAATATGATACCTCTTGTCATTGGCATACTGGGCCTTGCCACCCAGCAGCTGCCAGAACTCCAGGGGTTCATGGCCCTCTGCGATAGTCTCCTCGGCAATGGGGCCCTGGCTAATCACCTTGCTGATCTCCTTAGCCATGGCCCTCTCGTCGCCACTCGAGCCCTACAGTGGGTGAACATCAAAACAGTGGCAAGGCAAGGCACAGAATATTTAAAATGTGAAGGAAACTCCAGCATCTAAAAAAGAAAATTCCAGCATATAATGGCAATTTAAATGTTAACATGCAGACAAAGTGAACAACTTTTGGCACTTTATGTTTACAAATTGTGTGACGATTACGAATTCATTTCACCTCACTGACATGCATCATGTTTGGTACAATAACACAGATTCAAGTCCATGTGCCAGTGTACTTTATATTCAGGCACATACTATACCTCTGACTACATTAATGTAAGAAGGCAGTGGCACACTTGTAAATGTTATTTAACATCATAGCAACATCAGTATCAGATAAGTCATGTGCATAGCGTAACAAGAAAGCTGCACATATCACGAATGACTCATGATAAAACTCATCATCTTTTGAATGACCTTGAAGGATCAAAGTATTAGAGGGTCTGGCCATGTCCCAGTAGCAGCACATGGGCCTCAACATTATGGTGGTCAGATGGCAACACACTCTATATTTCTCAGATGTACAGTACAACATGATGTCAAAGAGTTGTAATAGGTATTTTACCATGAGTGAATTTCACTAAAGCCATCTAACGTCTTTGTGTATTTTTAGATGTCTAGAATATACATGGGTTCGCAGTGTTTGTCAACACGATGTTATGAGGAGGGGCAAGACACTGGCAGCCAACCACGTCAGCTATTTGGTTGAGTTGTGCGCACCTAGTTTCACGCAGTCAGGGGGAAACAAAAATTGAGAACCCAATAGATGAAGTGCACTGTAAGTGCAGTGATTGGCTTGCATGTCAGATTTCACACACCTGGAGAGTTGATATAATTAGAATCACCTGCTTCAGAGAAGTGTCTGAGCCATACACAGCACAGTACCTTCTGAACCTTTGATGTCTGATGTCCACCTGAAAACCTCAGCTTTCCTACGTACTGTAGCTACATGTAGTGAGTGCCTAATAATACCTTTCCACACGACAGGTAAAATACTGAATACTCTTTATTTTGGCAACGTTTCCTAAGTAAAACTGCACACTTCATACAGCATGAACATGCTTGGTGCAGAAATGACTCCCTATATGTTCTCCGTTGGAGACTTGGGAGTATTGCTTGTCCTAGTATGTACTATTCTCTCACATAATTAAACATCATAAGGCTCAGGATCAGATAAGTTCTGTGCATAGCGTAACAATAAAGCTGCACATATCATGAACGACTCATGATAAAACTCATCATCATTTGGATGACCTTGAAGGATCACCATGCAGGAGGGTCTGGCCATGTCCCAGTAGCAGCACATGGGCATCAACATTTTGGTGGTCAGATGGCAACACTCTGTATATTTCTGTACAGTACAACAGGTTGTCAAAGAGTTGTGATAGGTATTTTACCATGAGTGAATTTCACCAAAGATATCCTAATGTCTTTATGTATTTTTAGATGTGTAGAATATAGACGCAGTGCATTGTGGGTGCAGTGATTGGCTTGCCTGGCAGACTCTACTCACTTGGAGGGTTGAACCAATCAGAATCACCTGCTTCAGATAAGTGTCTGAGCCATACACAGCACAGTACCTTCTGAACCTTTGATATCTGATTGATCTCTACCTGAAAACCTCAGCTTTACATACTGTATTGTAGCTACATGTGGTGAGTGCCTAAATACCTTTCCACACCACAGGTAAAACACTGAATACTCTATAAATTGGTAATGCTTTCTAAGTCGTACTGCACACCTTGCACAGTATGAACATGCTTGGCGCAGAAATGCAGATAATATGAGTCCCTGTATGTTCTCCATTGATGACCTAGGGATATTACGTCTCCTAGTAGGCTATGTATCAAGAGACAGTTATTCTTTCACATTGTTAAACTTCATAATGGTCATCAGTGTCAGATAAGTCATGTGCATAGCGTAACAAGAAAGTTGCACATATCATGAATGACTCATGAGAAAACTCATCATCATTTGAATGACCTTGAAGGATCAATGTCTAGAAGGGTCTGGGCATGTACCAGTAGCAATACATGGGCATCAACATTATGGTGGTCAGATGGAAACACACTATATTTCTCTATCTATATTTCTCAAATGTACAGTACAACAGGTTGTCAAAGAGTTGTGAGAGGTATTTTACCATGAGTGAATTTTACTGAAGCCATCTAATATCTTTGTGTATTTTTAGATGTGTAGAATATAAATGAAGTGCACTGTGGGTGCAGTGATTGGCTTGCCTGTCAGATTTCACACACCTGGAGGGTTGAACCAATTAGAATCACCTGTTTCAGAGAATTGGTCGAGCCATTCACACCACAGTACCTTCTGAACCTTTGATGTCTGATGTCTACCTGAAAACCTCAGCTTTCCTACATACTGTAGCTACATGTGATGAGTGCCTAAATACCTTTCCACACCACAGGTAAAATACTGAATACTCTTTATTTTGGCGACGATTCCTAAATCAAACTGCTTGGCATATAAATGCAGATATGAGTACTGTTCCCCATTGAATACTTAGAAGTATCACATCTCTTAGTATGTAGGCTATCAAGAGGCAGTTTTTTCTTTCACATAGTTAAACATCATAGGGATCAGTAGTGTCAGATAAGTCATGTGCATAGCGTAACAAGAAAGCTGCACATATCATGAATGACTCATGATTAAACTCATCATCATTTGAATGACCTTGAAGGATCAATGTGTTAGAGGGTCTGACCATCTCCCAGTAGCAGCACATGGGCATCAACATTATGGTGGTCAGATGGCAACACACTGTATATTTCTCAGATGTGCAGAACAACATTATATCAAAGAGTTGTAATTGGTATTTTACCATGAGTGAATTTCACTAAAGCCATCTAATGTCTTTGTGTGTTTTTAGATGTCTTGAATATAAGTAATGTGTAAGTATTACTATATGTAATATGTAAGTGCAGTGATTGGCTTGCCTGGCAGATTTCACACACCTGGAGGGTTGAACCAATTAGAATCACCTGCTTCAGAGAATTGCATGACCCATACACCGCAGGACAACTTCTGAACCTTTGATGTTCCATTTATCTCTACCTGAAAACCTCAGCTTTCCCACATACTGTAGCTACATGTGATCAGTGCCTAAATACCTTTCCACACCACAGGTAAAATACTGAATACTCTTTATTTTGACGTTTCCCAACTCCAACTGCTCACCTTTCACAGTATAAACATTTTTGGTACAAGAAATGAGTCTCAGTATTGTTCTCCCTTCAATACCTAGAAACATTACACCTTTTAATGTGTGTCAGAAGAAACATAGCTAACCTTCACACTAGTCAATAGTATCAGATTAAATCATGTGCATAGCATAACAAGAAAGCTGCACACATCACGAATGCCTCATGATAATACTCATCATTATTTCAGTGACCTTGAAGAATCAACATGAAGGAGGGTCTGGTCATGTCCCAGTAGCAATACATGGGCCTCAACATTATGGTGGTCAGATAGCAACACACTCTATAGTTCTCAAATGTACAGTACATGTTGTCAGAGAGTTGTGATAGGTATTTTACCATGAGCAAATTTCACCAAAAGTGTCTTAATCTTTGTGGTTTTAGATGTGTATAATATAGATGAAGTGCATTGTGGGTGCCTAACGAGTCAGCCACACCTGGAAGGATTGAAGCAGAGCCATACAGTAGGTGCGATCAAGTTCACGTCAACGCATACATGCGCATGTAGACAGCAATGCACCCTGGATGAAAATGCTGCATGCCAGTTAGATTTCCTGTCAAACTTCGAAATTTCGTCAACGTTGCGTTGACGAGGTGACATGTCACATGGTGTCAAATTATCGCGGGATGCATGCGACTGCAGTCAGATCTTGCAACCTCTGCAGTTGCTTATCCCCTTCAACGCTCGTCGGCGGACTGCCTCCGAGGTCACGCGCCCATGAACTGGTTGGTCAACAACTCACTCACATGTGTATATGGGTCTTGTCTCACACCTCTACACAAGTTTGCGCAGGTCTCCACTTCAGCTCCTCCTCACTGCCTGTCCCCCCACTCCTCACACGTGGTGTGTTAGTAGAGCAAACCGGTGCGAGCTCATCGTCTCGTTCATATTTGTGGCCGACTGCAAATGCGCTGTATTTAATAACACCCACATCGTGACAACAAGTTCTCGCTCACACCCTTCGTCAATGTTGATCGACAGCAACAAAGTCGTATGGGGCTACTAAGTGCATTCGACATGACATCAACGCAGACATCCGCATTTAGACAGCAATGCATCCTGGATGAAAATGCTGCATGACGGTTAGATTTCCTGTCAAACTTCGAAATTTCGTCGACGTTGCGTTGACGAGGTGACATGTCACATGGTGTAAAACTATCGCGGGATGAATGCGGCTGCAGTCAGATCTTGCAACCTCTGCAGTTGCTTATTCCCTTCAACGCTCGTCGGCGGACTGCCTCCGAGGTCACGCGCCCATGAACTGGTTGGTCAACAACTCACTCACGTGTGTATATGGGTCTTGTCTCACACCTCTACACAAGTTTGCGCAGGTCCCCACTTCAGCTCCTCCTCACTGCCTGTCCCCCCACTCCTCACACGTGGTGTGTTAGTAGAGCAAACCGGTGCGAGCTCATCGTCTCGTTCATATTTGTGGCCGACTTTAAATGCTCCTTTATTTAATAACACCCACATTGTGACAACAAGTTCTCGCTCACGTGCTTCGTCAATGTTGATCGACAGCAACACAAGTCGTATGGGGCTACTAAGTGCATTCGACATGACATCAACGCATATATGCGCATTTAGACAGCAATGCACCCTGGATGAAAATGCTGCATGACGGTTAGATTTCCTGTCAAACTTCGAAATTTCGTCGACGTTGCGTTGACGAGGTGACATGTCACATGGTGTAAAACTATCGCGGGATGAATGCGGCTGCAGTCAGATCTTGCAACCTCTGCAGTTGCTTATCCCCTTCAACGCTCGTCGGCGGACTGCGTCCGAGGTCACGCGCCCATGAACTGGTTGGTCAACAACTCACTCACGTGTGTATATGGGTCTTGTCTCACACCTCTACACAAGTTTGCGCAGGTCCCCACTTCAGCTCCTCCTCACTGCCTGTCCCCCCACTCCTCACACGTGGTGTGTTAGTAGAGCAAACCGGTGCGAGCTCATCGTCTCGTTCATATTTGTGGCCGACTGCAAATGCGCTGTATTTAATAACACCCACATCGTGACAACAAGTTCTCGCTGATGTGCCTTGCGCAACGTCGACGCTCGCAATGAAGTCGTATGTGCTTACTAAGTGCGTTCGATTTCGCATCAACGCATGCATGCGCATGAAGACAGCAATGCACCCTGGATCAAAATGCTGCATGACGGTTAGATTTCCTGTCAAACTTCGAAATTTCGTCGACGTTGCGTTGACGAGGTGACATGTCACATGGTGTCAAATTATCGCGGGATGTATGCGACTGCAGTCAGATCTTGCAACCTCTGCAGTCCCTTCAACGCTCGTCGGCGGACTGCCTCCGAGGTCACGCGCCCATGAACTGGTTGGTCAACAACTCACTCACGTGTGTATATGAGTCTTGTCTCACACCCCTACACAAGTTTGCGCAGGTCCCCACTTCAGCTCCTCCTCATTGCCTGTCCCCCCACTCCTCACACGTGGTGTGTTAGTAGAGCAAACTGGTGCGAGCTCATCGTCTCGTTCATATTTGTGGCCGACTTTAGATGCGCTGTATTTAATAACACCCACATCGTGACAACAAGTTCTCGCTGACGTGCCTTTTGCAACATCGACGCTCGCAACAAAGTCGTATGCGCCTAGTAAGTGCATTCGACATGACATCAACGCAGACATGCCGATGCAGACAGCAATGCATCCTGGATGAAAATGCTGCATGACGGTTAGATTTCCTGTCAAACTTCGAAATTTCGTCAACGTTGCGTTGACGAGGTGACATGTCACATGGTGTAAAACTATCGCGGGATGAATGCGGCTGCAGTCAGATCTTGCAACCTCTGCAGTTGCTTATCCCCTTCAACGCTCGTCGGCGGACTGCCTCCGAGGTCACGCGCCCATGAACTGGTTGGTCAACAACTCACTCACGTGTGTATATGGGTCTTGTCTCACACCTCTACACAAGTTTGCGCAGGTCCCCACTTCAGCTCCTCCTCAATGCCTGTCCCCCCACTCCTCACACGTGGTGTGTTAGTAGAGCAAACCGGTGCGAGCTCATCGTCTCGTTCATATTTGTGGCTGACTTTAAATGCGCTGTATTTAATAACACCCACATCGTGACAACAAGTTCTCGCTCACGTGCCTTTCGCAACATCGACGCTCGCAACAAACTCGTACGCGCCTAGTAGGAGAGTTGTGCAATTGGAGGACCAGGAATTAAATTGCAGCCCCGCCTTTCAACGAGATCGAGGTCGCGCCTAAAGCGGCTGTCTTTCCATAGACTCAACATAGAACCACCACACTAAAAGCCAAAAAAAAGGACTAACGAACTATACCGCGGGGTAATCACCACAAATATGTAAACTATCAACTGTCTCGGTAATGATAATCACAACAGTTTTACCATCTGTGATGTTTATCTGAAGTTATTACTACGAACAGCAAGTCTTGTCATATTCCTTGCATTACATCGCATTGCTTTTGCTGTGTGCTACGCCCACTTCTAGGCACTAACATTCGCAACACTAAGCAGTTCTGAGACGCTAAACAGCTAATTTTGCTAATGCGGAAGTCGGCCCTAGGACACAGTGGACATTGCCCGACTCTCCTACTGTATGGCTCTGGATTGAAGCAATTAGAATCACTTGGCTCAGAGAATTGTCTGAGCTAAACACACAGCAGGGCCTTCATCCTCTGAACCTTTGATGTTTGACTGATCTCTGACTGAACATCTCTTAGTCAACTTTTCCAAATGAACTGGGGCCTATACTACAAAGGGGTTCTTCTATTAGAGGATTTACCTCTTAACTTAACCTGGTTTATTCCTGAACCAGCTTTAGCCCCATAACACCTACATCAGGTAAATCAGTGCATGTTATTTATATTCACTGTTTTCTCAGTCAAAATGCAGATGAAAGCTGATTAATACTGCTGTGGTGGTATTCATCATAAATAGTGTTCCATCATAAGACCATGACCATGCTTGATTCTTTTTCGGCATGCTTGAGTTTTTCTCTGCAATATAACTGTAAATCAGTGGAATGCTCAGTGGTTGAGATACAGAATAATCCTACCGTAAGTATCCCTTTGCCAAATGGCTCGAATTAATCCTTAATTGAATGGCATAGTTAAAACTAATGGTTTTGATTTGGACTAAAAATGTGGTGGTGAGTGCCTGCACACCTTTCCACACCACAGGTAAACGGTATTCTCGCTCTTCAGGAGGAAAACGTCGTTGGAGTTGAGAAATCCAGCCAGGGCATGGACCTCGATGGCCTTGGTATTTGACTCGTCGCTGCCGCTGACCTGGAAGAGGCGGACTGGGGGCTCCGGTTCCGAGCTCCCTTTCCTGGAGGTTCCCCCCTAAGGAACACGGAACATGGAACATGGAACATGGAACATGGAACACACCACTTGGAGTTAAGAAGGGGACTACAATGAGAGACTCATTGGGTCAACAAAAAATGAAAAAGATTGTACGCTTCTCTTCAAGGATAATTGGCCACAATATTTTTGCCTTTGTTTTGATCGCTGATGTCAACTGTATTCCACACAACTTTGAGACAGCTTCTGAGGACTAAAGGGTCTCGTTGCATGTGTAGTGATAGATTCTGTGGGGAATATTTTGTGGCCCTCTGCAATAGTCTGGTAATCTACTCTTTTTGAACACTGACCCACCTCAGAGATGATAATACTTTCTAGAGGACTAGACCTGGTGAGCTTCAAAAAGTGAATTCAAAATCAATTACTGAAAGTGTATAGATTGACCCACCTCAAAGATGACCATCTTGCCCTTGAACATAGCCATGAAGTGCCTGGGCTCCTTGCCCATGGTCACCCTGACCTGCACAGGCTCGTCATTGTACTCCTGGTCCAGGTTCACTGCCTGGAAGGCACTGGCCGCCAGCTCATCCTGGGAGGCATGCCTGCCCTGTGGAGAAGAGCCAGCCGTTCCGGTCAATTCAGCCTTCAGATTCTTTTTTACTCATGTGTTTTTTTTTGCACACCTTAACTGGCAGTTGCTTTGGAGATGACCCATTGGTCACTAATCAAAACTCTGGATTTTATAGTTTTCAGATTTTTAAATAGCCTATTTATATATATATATCGGCCTTTAGTGCCGCCAGTACGCCAGTGGTGAGAGAAGACAGTAAATGGTTGAAAAAGAGAGACAGGGTAGATTTGGGAAATGGCCCAGGCCGGATTCGAACCTGTTTCACCATGGACAATGTGCCTGTACACTATATGGTATGGCGCAGCACTCCGCTGTTCCCCCGTCAGATTATAATATCTTTTTACTGTGACATCCTGATTAAAATGAATATCTTAATCTGCAACATAGTCTGTGGTTGGTTACCTGCCATATGTAGAGGATGTATAGTTTCTTGCTGTTCACTTGATATGTGTAGAGGATGAGGTAGCAGTCTCCGCCGTAGAAGTAGCCGTGCCACTCTGGCTCCACCTTAACAAGCTCCAGATCCTCAATACGCCAGATCTTAGGGGAAAACAGCAGTTGTTTATAGGAACTTTCAAAGTCATCCTTGACATTTGCACATGGTGTCATATACAGCATGAATCTTTGATATCACAAGACATGCACATGCAATGTTATCATTGTAATTGTGCACAAACGAAGAAAGGAGAAGTAGTTAGAAATAAAAATGACTATTTGTGACAGTAACAGACTGCAGAACAAAAAATCTAGTTTACCACACTTTTCTTCAGGAAAACAGGAAGAGATATGAAAGCATATGACATGTTTGTATGTTAATTGAAAACTACGTAGTATATGATTTGTGGCCTCTCCTCTCCCGTACCTCCACTGTTCCAGACCCGTCATCCACCATGCGCTCCTGGGCAGCAACTTCTGGCATGACGTGCATGGTGGTGGCATCAAACTTCTCCTGGCTTACTTTGGCTATGGGCAGAACATTATCTACATCAGCCTCCTGCCTGCCTTGAATAGCAGAGTGGCCACTATCGTGCTCATACTCAACAGCCAAAGAATTCATTAAAATAAATACATAAATAAACTAAAATATAAATAGCACACACTATAAATAGCACCACACTCACAGACACATGTGCAGACACATACAGAAGACTGTGAACAGCATTCAAAACTCTCTACCTTCTACTGAACGTCAGCATATACGTCCACCACCAGTGTGCATTGTGTGAAACTATGGCTGGTACTGATTAGCCAAACACACACACACACAGATGACCTGAATTCTCTACTGTTGCCACAGTGGAGGGTCTAGACCAATATTACCAGGGGGAATGACGTGAGGCCAGTGACTTTTCAGGGGTGCATAAATTGGCTATATTTTTTAAATGTTATAAGTATATCATATACAAAAAAGGAACAGCATATCATGTCATATCATGCATTCAGAAATGAATATTAAGTCATTGGTTGTTCAGCACAGGGGTCCACAATAGGGACCAGGAGGAAATCTACAGGGTCCCTGGCCCACTGTCCCCTGTCTAGAACCGCCGGCGGCCCATACCACACTGCCACTGCCCATGGCCTACACTCACCCACTCTGCCGACCGAGTGAGTCTTGCCCATGCCTACTGTCTGGTCCTTGCTGCGCCAGCTCTGGAACAGCTGCTTGAAAAGGGCCGACTCCGCACCGTCATTCACCGTCTCGATGTTGGTGGTGTGGGAGTACCCCTTCAGCTTGATGAACTCCTGTCAGGACAGGAAGGCAAGACAGGCACAGAGATAGATGGAGGACACCACTAGTGTGGTTTGGGGTGTTGGAGTGTTTTTAGGTCTGCCCTTTGCTTTATTCCTCTTTCATGTTAAGGTGAATAGCAACAGTTCTGCCGAGATTGTGGAGTAGAAATATGTTTTTGTTTCATAAAGACTTGTCTTATTTTCTGATGTACAGTGACTTCTTGTAATGAATGTAATATTTTGCATATACACGCAGATAGGTGGCTTCAGGGCTGGACTGGCCATCTGGCACAGCGGGCATTTCCTGGTGGGCCCCACACCCCCGTGGGCCCCTATTTTCAGAAATGTAAAAAAAATATATAAATATACTTTTTTTAACATTTCTGAAAATAGGGGCCCACGGGGGTGTGGGGCCCACCGGTGAGTCAGTTCTGAGCCGCTAATTGTGAGGGGTCCCTTTAAGTCCAAAGTGCCCTATTTCTCCCCCAGTCCAGCCATGTGGCTTCATCTATGTGAGTGAGTACTGTAGCATCATACCAGGGCTCTTGACATGGCGGCCTGCCTCTCTGCTTTGTTGGCCCGTTTGCCTTTCCACACGTACACCTTCAGCCCACCCTGGTCCAAAAAGTAGCAGTCCTGCGAGACGAAAACAAAAATATTATCAGAATGATTAGTGCTGAGATTGCAGGATTTGGCAAACGCTAATCCGTGAACACAGTACCCAAATGGCAAAACAAATTAGGGAAATGGGTACGAAAGATCATGATCACAGATTAGAGAGAGTTGGATTGAGCGTGAATGGAACAGGGACAGCATCATCCTTATTGGCACTGCTGAAAAGCAGAGCAACAGGACTCCACACATGCTGTTGTGTCTGTGTATAATCTATTCCATTTTGCATACTCTTGCTGTAAAAAGAATAGAGGATACTACATCTATTGCCATGAGAGCAGAGGTTGTGCTTTGTGTAGGAAAATGCTGAATTCCATAAACATCATAAATTAGAATTTAAGTCTTGATTTTTGTTTAAATCTCAGAGCATGCTAATTCTGCTGGCAACTGGAAGTCAGTTTGTGGGTGTCTTCCTGGACTGGGCTCCTACCTGATACGTTGCGCCGTTGGGCCTGTTTTGTAGTAGCTGATTATCACTTGGATTAGGGTAAGGGTTAAAAATACAGTAGATGGCAACACAAGAATAACATACACATTCTTTGTCATGATTTATGAAAATATAACATTAGCCTCTAAACAGTAAAAGTCAGGAATGAAGTGTACATACGTCGTGATTGAGTAAATCCTGCACTAGCGGTCGAGTCCCGATCTCTGTGACCTTCATGACCCCTTCAGCATCCGAAACACTGAACGTGGTATGCAAATAGACAAATACACAAATACGAAACATCAAGTGTCATCAGAAACAAGACAAGGCAAGTGATTAGCATTATTTTACCAACAACCGACCAGTATGGTTCCAGTCAGAATAGTTCTTTCATGTGTAGGCTAAATAAATAATCACCACGTAGGTGAGAACTGTACTGTGCACAGAGGGGATATACTATACAATGTCTGAAGACAGGCTATATATAATCTGACAAAGTTTTGTGAGAGCCCGCACACCTCGAAGGCTTCTTTTTCAGCAGGTGCAGCTTTTCAGGGTTGCCTACTTCAGTCATCAGTTTACACAAGGAAGAGCGCGACACTGCTTCTTCACGGTTCACCACTTTTTATTCTTCTTCTTGGTAAACTGATATATAATATCTGAACTGTACACCGAGGCAATATACTGCACATGGTACAATATCTGTATCTGTAGACAGAGACAATATGCAGTATAGCCTAATGTCAGCTGTGTACACAGAGGCGATATGCTGTATATAGGCTATGATGTGTGAAGACAGTGAGCCCTCTTCCCGTACTGGTAGAGGGTGAGCTGGGTACACAGAGGCGATATGCTGTACTATATAGGCTATGATGTGTGAAGACAGTGAGCCCTCTTCCCGTACTGGTAGAGGGTGAGCTGGGACTTCTGCTCCTGGTCAGGGGTGTCGTCGGGGACGGCGCTGGACAGCGTGGCCGTCCGCTCTCCCAGGGTGCTGTTCAGCGCCTCCATCAGCTGGGGACTGTCCCGCTCCTGGTCACCCTCGATCACCCCGATCTCCGCCCGACCCCCCCGCTCGCGATCACGGATGTCCTTGGCCAGTTGCATACCCTGAGGGGTCGGATAGGGGATGGGTGGATGGGGGAGAGTTGGATAGGCGAGAGGTGGTGATGTTGAGATTAGTTTGCAGCACAGACTTTGCATTTTGAGTTCGAATTTACATTCCAACTGGCCTTGCCTCCCACACAAGAAGGCAAGATGACTTTAAATGATTATTTAGTAAGGCCAATAAACTCACTGATGGGCAACCTGGATTCAGAAGGTAAACTCCAGCGCCACAACGTGGGTATATCGAATGAAACGTATCAGTTCTGTTATGGCTGCTCCTATACCCCCTGCTTTTGGCCTGCTTCCATGTTTCCACTTCTTCACTTCACTAAGAGTTACTTCAAATGTATTCCTCATCATCGACGGAAAGCACATCAATAATAACCATAACATTGCTGAACGAAGCAGTAAGACTCTCGGCCGCCCAAACTCACTTCAATCAATAGTGTTTGCTTCGCAATAAACTGTGGCACACATGCAAAGCTGTGCCAAATTGTGGCTGAGAGTTTTGGAATGTACTGAAGACTTTTGAAGGCTCTTCTGCACCAGTAGGCCTATTATATTCTCTTTTCTACTAAGGCCTATTTACTGCTGCAAATAGACCCATTGTGCTTGCATTGTGACATTGTATGCATGGATGTATGCATTGTAGGCCTACTGTATGCATGTATGTATGTATGTATGTATGTATGTATGTATGTATGTATGTATGTATGTATGTATGTATGTATGTATGTATGTATGCATGTATGTATGTATGTATGTATGTATGTTATGTAGGCCTATGTATGTTTGTATGTTTGTATGTTATGTAGGCCTAGGCCTTTGTATGTAATATGCAGGTATGTAAGCAGGCTAATGTAATCTGTATGGTAACTGTATGTACAGTACAATTCTCTTTTCACATAATGTGTGGTGAATGTAAAAGGCATTCTATTCTATTCTATTCTATTCTATTCTATTCTATTCTACTATATTCTACTCCACAGTGATTAAAGCATGAACCTTGAGACGCTCCTGTCTGTTGCTCTCTGGGCCGTTCCATTGGATGATGACTTTGCCAATGTCCAGCAGGAAGACATCTCCCAGGTTGAAGCTCTGCCACGTCATCTCCACCTGCTCAGGCCAAACACAACAGCACAAAGGTCAAAGGGAGATTGCATTCATTGCAATGACTCTGGCAAATGTCCCCACCACCGCCGCCATGCTGCAAACAACTTGGACTCCTATCAAGAACATATTGTAGGACTTCGAAGAAGCTGTCAGAATGTTCTAGAGACTGTACCTCCATGGCTGTGACTCTTCTCTTGCCCTTGACGTGCAGGAGTCTCTGAATATCGTATGTGTTGGTCTCAGTGTGCCTCATGCCCGATGCCACACCACCTTTCTTGTAGCTGAAGAAACAAAGAAAAACACAGATGTTCTCCTCAGCTGAAAAGCCGTTTGTTATTTATTTCTTTGTTGATTTGTTTATTTGTTGGATTCCCATTAGCTGTGTCAATGCCACACACTGAGGTCCACTAATACCAATAAGAATCATTATAGTGGGGCTTAAGGTAGAGTACACTCAGAATGAATGGAATTTCAAGGGGTATATTTTCCTGGATTCTTGCATGTATTTGTTTAACAAAGGTAGCTTTTTTGCATTCTCAACACAGCAAATCCTTATGTCATCTTGTAGCGTACGTTATGTAACCCTCCCACTCCCTCACTTACATCAGTGCTTCTTACATTTGACATAGCCGTGGGGGGTCCATGAAAAAGCTTGTTACAATACAAAGCACATTAAATTGCACCATGTACTTATGTGAGGGAAACACCAGCAGGCCCAACCAAAATTAACTGTTCCCCACTTTTGCGTCAAAATGACTATTTCAAACAATTGCACCATTTTGGGCCACTACATTAGGCCCAAATAAGTTTGGCCTGAAATGGCCATGGCTCAAACAGCTATGGCACCATACTGTCACACCAGTGACCCAGGTTCGATTCCAACCTGAGGTCATTT
>NC_085870.1:45259953-45342453 GCF_034702125.1 Engraulis encrasicolus | reverse complement strand
AGCATCCTTTTACAGAACTCATTTGTGAAGAGTAGAGCTGCAAAACCACCTTAGGGTCACTTAAATCAAATGAGTTGAGATTGAAAATGGAAAATCAGCATACAGTATGATACACAACACATATTAGTTATTCATGTGGTTGTCTATTCAACACAGTGCAGTGTTTGGGAGACAGATTATAGTCTTCATGATCAGATGAACAGTACCTCTATTCTCCAGATTATAATCCCAGGAGCCTGGTTGACTGCTCGAAAAGTGTGTTCCATGGCTGGATAGCTCAATGTCCTGGTCACAATCTGGTCCTATACCAAAGCCAGAATCCCAAGCATGATATATCAGTTATTGCTTTTTGTAAAGTACGGGGCTTGTTCCTTACAATCAAACTCGTACCCATCCACAGACTGGTATTGCTCTCAATCAGGTTAATACCGGCTGAGAATGAATTATGAATAGATAACTTTGGTCTTTTATTCCTTAATCAGTGATTTCACTCAAATTTAGACTGCATATCAGCAATTCATTATTTTAGTCATAGTGGAACACTTTACTCTCTCTGCGATTCAAATGTTCTCTCTCATATCACCACACTGGCAATTTATTCAGCATCATCTTATAAACATCCCCGCTTGATCCAGTTGGTAATTTGGGGGATGGTTGAATTCAATCAAGTTAAGTTAGTGATAGACTGATCATACAGCATTAAGCTCTGTAAATGGCTCTCTGGCAATCAGAGTACAACTACTCACATGAGTGCTGGCACTCTAATGAAAAAGTAATTTTATCAGTTTGTAAAATTTCATCTATAGTGTAAAGACTATGATCAGTGATAGCAAATAAAAACATTCTTTTATCTTCTCGAGTAATCATGGAGAGAGAGAGGCAGGTCAATTTCAGGAAATGGACAAGCGAAAACACAGCTACCTGACTCATCAAAACAGACAAAGCTCTAATTCGTGTAGAAAATCAAATTGGTGTTGATATGCAATACTCAGAAAAGCTAGAAAATCAATACCATCACCTAACCACCTACAATAACTCATAAAGTAATGTGCAGTAGCACTCACATCATAGCTCCTCATCTTTTCATCTACAGCAGCTGTAAATCATTTAAATGACATGAAGCGGACAGAGTCAAAATCAAACCCTGGGAATCCAAGTTTAAAATAAATAGGAATGGAAAGATGAGACTTACCTTGAGAGCAGAAACTGAGGGGGCTCCAGAAGAACAGGCCTGTGTACACTAACGGATGCTCAGTAAATCCTTGCTCAGCCACTCTCTCTCTCTCTCTCTCTCCCACTCGCTCTGTCAGTCTCTCTCTCTCTCTCTCTCTCTCTCTCTCTCTCTCTCTCTCTCTCTCTCTCTCTCTCTCTCTCTCTCTCTCTCTCTCTCTCTCTCTCTCTCTCTCTCTATCTCTCTCATTGGTTGTGTGGACAGGAACACGAGAGCTGCAGTTCTCCAGGGTCATATTCAAGCCCATCATCTTCCTCCTCCTCTCTTCGCTTCAGACACCCACTCTCTCTCTCTCTCTCTCTCTCTCTCTCTCTCTCTCTAACACACACGCAGACGCAGACGCAGACGCGCGCACACACACACACACACACACACAGCAATTTGCTTGGATTTGCATGTTCGAGGTTCCTCTCTATCATATCATCCAATCACAGAGCAGGTTGGTGGGCAACTGCAGAAGGTAACAGGCAAATGAGCCGAGAGAGAGAGAGAGAGAGAGAGAGAGAGAGAGAGAGAGAGAGAGAGAGAGAGAGAGAGAGAGAGAGAGAGAGAGAGAGAGAGAGAGAGAGAGAGAGAGAGAGAGAGAGAGAGAGATGCATATTCAGAGGATTGGGCCGGCTGAAGAGGTATATTAGCTAGATTGGTGGCCGCCTGTGGGGAGAGTATGAGGAGAGAGAGAGAGAGAGAGAGAGAAAGAGAGAGAGAGAGAGAGGGAGAGAGAGAGAGAGAGAGAGATATATGCTTGGAAGGCAGTGGTGTTTGGTGGCGAAGGCCTTTAAAAGGCATCCCAATCCATGCCAGTGAAAAGCACTCTACTGTGTGGGACGGAAGCCAAAGAGTTATTGATTGTGTGTAGTGATGGAGTCAGCTGGTAGTAGATTCATATAGGCTGGACCTAAAGTGTATGCTGTATACTCTCTCTCTCTCTGTGTGTGTGTGTGTGTGTGTGTGTGTGTGTGTGTGTGTGTGTGTGTGTGTGTGTGTGTGTGTGTGTGTGAGAGAGAGAGAGAGAGAGAGAGAGAGAGAGAGAGAGAGAGAGAGAGAGAGAGAGAGAGAGAGAGAGAAGGAAAGAGAGAGAAGGAAAGAGCGAGAGAGAGCGCTGGATAGAGAGAGAGTGAGATTTTAATAATTCTGTCAGGCTTAAAAAAAAAACCTGCCAGCTAAAACAGGAGGCAAGTCAGTATCCTGGACATCACTGCATTGATCTTACATAAGCACAGAGACTCACTGTTGCTGTGCTGAGCAGTCATGAAGACAGGTGCAGAGAAGAAGAAGAGAACTCCAACCCAGCTTTGAGGAAAACTGTAAGCTAACAACACAAAGGGAGAGAGGAGCTGTACGCCCAATTCATTTGGCAGTCAAATGTTTATTGTGTCTGTCTAAGGTATTACTCATCCAGAAGGGCCAGTGTTGACATGAGTAAATAAATAAAATTATGTGTTGCCCATAGGGGCTTCAGAAGCATTTGCCTGCATGTCTGAATAAACTGATTGAGCAAAAAAAAATCCACTGCATTTGTCGGAAGTAAGCAGGTCAACTCAGTAAACATTTAAAGCGCTTAGCATTTTCCACAGCTTTTTCAGGATTCCACCCAGCAAGGTGTGGTCTACGCCAAGCTCCGTGGGCAACTAGGGCTGTAATCCCAAGATTTTGGGCTGAATATCCATATATGTCCTGAAAGAAACCCTTTGGTCCCCAGAATCATCAGTGGTTACACCCCAGTTGCACACGTGCCATGTCTCTGTATCATAGTCACGATCAGCCTGGTTAACACTGCCTTGATAAGGACAGGCACAATGTCACCTCTGTTTTGTTTATTTGGGCATTTTTAGTACCATCATGCAAATGTTCAGCCAACAGTCCGTGCCTTGGAAAACAAATGTTGTGTACACTGTGTCATTGGCATTAACACAGAGAGGCAGCAGACATCCATCAGTTCATAATCAAAGTTTTTATTTTTCAATTTGCAGAGTTTCTACTTTTAACAAACGAAATGAAAAAAATATATATAATGTAGAAATTTTGTGTACTCGTATTACTTCAAGTCTTTAAAATAGTTTATTTGTAAAACAGACTTTTGAACTGAACATACAGAGCAGAGATTAATAAAACTTTTCTTTTTTTTGTAGTGTACTGTACTTTCCTTCTGCATAGCTGTTATTGGCATTATTGTTCATGGTGAACACCCTTGATCAAACTACCAACAAATAAAATGAAAATAAAAACATTAAAAACTTAATTAACAAGACTCATGATAACATTTCTTTTTTTTAAACTAAGGCTTCCTCTTTCCTTACTCTAAGATCCCCTGTAAGGTTCTTGTACTGTATTTCATTCATCAATCGAACACTAAACGCCCACAAGCTCCAACACTCAACTGGATGAGCTGAAGGATACATTTGCATGTAACAAATAACACAACGAGGGCATGGAACAGGCGGTGTGGCAGGGGTGACTGAAGACCAGGACACTTAAAACTTTGAAGAACAAATGTAACCAAAAAAAATCTGTCCATTCAAAACATTCAAACGGTAACACTTTTTCTTGGTCCTCATGGCACCATTGAGGGAAAAATTGTTGGGGTGACACGCTTACAGTGTCTTAGTATATCCGGTCAGGGTGTTTTAGTTGGAACATTTCAACTTGCACCCCAAGACACCTTTCTTTTTCTTTTTAAAAAAGTGCTGGAATTCAAGGCCAGCTTGCTGGTATTTAATCAGTTCACAACTTTCATTGACACACCATTCGCAGAAGCAACACCACTGCATACTTTTTGTTTAACAAACATATTATCAGAACACCCCCCCAAACAAACCCAAGTGGTCTAGGTCTGCTGTTAAACGACTAGTCCCTGGTCCTTTATATCAAGTTCCACTGCTTCAGGAAGAGTGCAGTACCAGCGTGGGATGAAAGACAGCTGCCCCATGAATCTGCGAGATTGTTCTAGCTGCGTATCATGTTAATGGCTACCGCAAGGACAGAAACTCAAAGAAATGGGGTTGGGTTATTTTTTTCCTGCAAGGAACACAAAGATAAGATTTCTTCCATGTAAACCCAACTTCTCCAAAGTACCACAGCCCCACCACCCCTACCCAAAGAAAACACAAATGTCACAAGGTGAAGTCCTAGCAGAACTCCATGGTGTCCTAGATTTGTAATGGCATTTCAAATACATCAAGTGACAAACCAGTAGGACAGCCCCGGGTAAATTGCTTATCTCCTTGTTAACAGCCCTTTGGCTTTAATGTCATAAAAAAGAGCTCAGCCAAGAACTTCTTTTTTTTTCAGGAGGTTCACCTTCTACCTGGAGTTTAATCTCACTGAATGGTCACTATTTTGAATCCAATTTTGGTTGAACGTGACACCCAATGACCGAAAGCTTTCACATATTATCACATTTTCAGTAAGTGATTCCCAACAAACAACATGCAATGAACACAAGAATGAAACCAATTGTGCCCGTCAACTAGCCTTGACTGGCCTAGTAGGCATATATGCCCATCAAACATTCATTTTCCATAGTAGCACGTACAGTGAATCCCAGCATCTCCTATCTTTTTCCCATTCTGAATTGTTTCGACCCCCAAAAACCTCTTCTGCAACAACCATAACTCAAAGAGATTTTTTTCATCATGAACACCTTTCCTGATGTTCTCTCGGTTGTGATGGTCAGAACACTCCTATACTACTCAATACAACATATCGCCTACTCAGAGTCCTGGTGTTGCTTTACTTACATATACGGTATAAAGAAAAGCAATTTTGTGCCTCGCCTCAACTTGAACTATAATAATTGCAACAAACTTGTTACCTGTCTTAAGTTGGTGGGCATCTTTCCAGAACTTTTGGTACAGGCTGCGAGTCACAAAGTCAGTGGGCCACCAACTGTGAATGTCATCACACCATTAAGAGGCAGACAACCGGCCTCAAGATTATGAAATCAAGGCCAAACTGTGTCCTTGTGCTGTGCGACATCTCTGTGGGTTAGTGTCAAGTGAACGACTTTGGTAGGTCCGAATCATCCAACGCTCATTATGAAGTCACCAGAGACTCCAGCATTCTTTTAAGAAAAGAAAGCAACATTGGCCGATTCGATGGAATAGCCATCACAAGATCCTTAACAATTTACAAACACAAAAGACAAAATGGTGAATATGGTGTAAAAGCTGGGAATGAAGGATAACAGAAAAGAATGGAAGGCAAAAGAATGGTTAGCAAGAAAATGTGAAACAACAACTGTAAATCAGACCAGAACAAAAGAAAAACAAAAGCAAGCCATGGGTATATCACTTTGGAAAGAATTACTTTATGGAGCGATTCATTTGTTTGAATATGCAGCGTACAAGTCCACAGAAATACACACTAAATTCTGATGAAGAAAAGAAAAGAAAAGAAAAAAAACGATTTATGAGTGGAGAAATAGTCCAATTGTGCACAGCTAAGGCACTTCATTTTGGGTGTTAAGAACAATATTGAGGCTTTTGGCAAAATAACAAAAGTAAAGAATAAGAACATAACAATGACAAGAGAATGCAGCAGATGTGATTTTGCACGCATATTAACATACTACCAAACTGACACACTGGTCATACATCCACCAATCTTTACCAGGCAAGCTCTCCATACAGGGAGAGCTCCAAGAAGGTCCTTTGCTTTTCTGTGCTATTACGAGAAAACCCATTTTTCTCAGCTCAAAACACTTTGAATTTTTTTTTTCTGTATGGTTGCTCATCTTTTCCAAATACCGGTACCCAATACTTAACGCTTAAATGCTGACTTGGTAGAAAGTGGCAGTAAAAAAATGAAGAAAATGAACGTTTGGTATAATGGGCTTTGGGTGGTGGAAAAAACACCCATATGCATAGCACTAAAGTTCAAAACAAAACATCTAACCCCGACCCCCAAAATAAAAATCACAAATGCTAGCACAGCCATTTATTTGGCAGACACTCGAAATACTGCAGGTTGCAAATGTGCCAATGGCAAATTTAAGTCTAAATTCCCAGTAGTAGCTCATACTAATTAAGGCCTACAAAGAAGAGAGAATTCAATTGAAGGAAGGCCATAAAAAAACATGGGTGAATGAGTGACTGGATTGAAGGAGTTGTGACAGGCAAATTTGCATACGAGGGCAAACTGAAAGGCATGATGACTACCAAATACACATGGGAGGTGTGGCCTGTTTTCATGGGAACTGATTGCAATGGTCCCTATTGGCTGAGGATGTTGTCACCACTGGCGAATGCCTGTTGAGCTTTTTTTTCCACTCAGACAGGTACTGCCAGGAAGAGAGGCTATCAATTGTATGGCTGTTCTTCCTCAACATCAGAAAAAAAACATACAAAAAGTTATCTATATATTTTTTTAAACACAGAGAAACATCGAAAAGACATTTAGAAAACGTATATAGAAAAAAAAGAAAACAATTGAAAAAGAACAACCATCTCCTTGAGGAACAAAGCTTTTTTTATCGTCTTCTTTCCTTAAAAAAAAAAAAAAAAGAAATCGTCCTCTTTCTCTTGGTAAAAGGCACGATGATGGTGACTCCAAGCTCCCGAATAGAGGAGTGGCCGCGGGACCCTGTGTCTTGTCGTGGCTTGGCTTGGGTCGCAAGTGGGCCCCGGTGTGGTTCAGCATGTAGTAGGGTCGCCAGTCTCCTGGAGATAACTCTTCCACGGAAACTAGAGCAGTACTTCTCGTGTTTGTTTTGCTTTGTTGTCTAACAGGAAGTCTCTTTTTTATTAACCAATGAAGTTGCTGAGTTTGCCGAGCGGCGCATATCAGCGTGAGGGTTATTACGGTACTTAGGGGCTGTGTGCGTTTCCTGAACGGA
This sequence comes from Engraulis encrasicolus, assembly GCF_034702125.1. Lineage (NCBI taxonomy): Eukaryota > Metazoa > Chordata > Actinopteri > Clupeiformes > Engraulidae > Engraulis > Engraulis encrasicolus. The sequence goes on along the minus strand of NC_085870.1, from coordinate 45,335,389 downwards.
AAGGAAAGGAAAGGAAAGCAGGAGGACTTGTGGAGTTTTAAGTTCTGCTGAGAGAGTTCTTTTCATTTCTTTTTTTTTTTGCCTTGGGTCACGTTCATACAGTCATACAGTCACAAATGAAGGGGGTATAAGAGGTGTTGTGGATTAGTGCTATGAATCAAAGGTCCTTTTGAAGGAGGAGGAGGAGAAGGAGAAGAAGAGGCTATAAGGTGATGATATAAATGTGTGTGTGTGTATGTGTGTGTGTGTTCATTTTTTTGGTGTGTATGTGCAGTGCTCTTTGCTTAGAGTGGCAGTCTGTCCGATGGTTTCTGTTGCTGGAACTGTGTGTTGGTGTTGGGGGTGAGGGGTGTGTACCCTACTTGTAAATGAACTAACCGTTTTGTGATCCCTTAATGCTGTGTGTGTGTGTGTGTGTGTGTGTGTGTGTGTGTGTGTGTGTGTGTGTGTGTAGGAGTGTAGGGTAGGGGAGCAGGCATCATTCAGACGAGTGAGAGGGGTGCAGCGCGTGAGTGGCGCGGCGCATGGTGGTGGCGGTTGGATCAGGGCGCGCGCAGCTGCTTGAGTTTGGCATAGACGTCATCCACTTCACTCAGCTCCTCGAAGACGGGCAGCAGGTTCAGCAGTTCCGTGTCCTCTAGGTCGTCAAACCAGGACACCACAGGCACCTTTTCACACATAGACAAAGACAAAACATAGAAGAGAAGAGTCTTAGTTTGTTCAAAAACTCATATATTCCGTTACAAAAAAAGCTCTACATGCTTAAGACATGCTTTGTTAAACCCGATCTTCAGCACATTTAGTTTCATGTCCCATCATCGAGGGTCTTTGCTTTGCCTAACAGCTGGCCAGTGTAAGTACAATAACAACCTACACAACTTGGATTTTTCTCGACAAGTTTTGGCTACAGCCAGTATAAGATCAAGATAACCAAAGACTAAAAGATATGGATTCTAATGGGTTCTCCTGGCGCTCTTCATTCATTTTACAGATGTTCTCAGCCTGTCATGTTCTTCCCCATGGATAGGTTAATTCGATTTACATGTTTGAGAGAAATGACATCTCAGAACAAAACTTATTCTAGAATCTAAGAAGGATTCTAGAATTCATAACTTAGAGAAATTCTAGAATTCCACCAAAGGTCAGCTGTAAACAATGAAAACAACTGATGGGTTGCTAATTGTTATTGTAAGGGGCTAGATATAGATGTGGTGGGAGACTCACAGCATTCTAAAAGGTATAAGATGCTTTATATTCTAGAATTCCATTGAAGAAGTTCGGCAGAAAACTATAACCAAAAACTCCAGAGTGCTGTCCAACAGCCTACTTTCTACAGCACCACTCTGGGCTCTACTGCCATGTATGCTAGCAGCTACAGTTGCGAAAGTCGGTATATAAAAAAAACATTGAACACAATATTTCTTAATGTATCATTTTTAAATACATTTTAAAGCCTAGCAGGCGCCCTGTAGGAACGTAGTGATGGATTGTGCAATCTCAAACTGTTAGAGCCACAAAATGGCTGGGTGGACGACGTGAGGTGAGAGGTAGAGACTCACAGCATTCTCAGGGTGGAAGATGTAGGAGGCGGGCGAGTTGTCCAGGATGAGGATCTTGTTGAGCTGCCGGCCCAGACGGCTCAGGTCCTTGACGTAGCAGCCCTGGTGGAAGACGCAGGACTCCCGGAACAGACGAGCCCGGAACACCCCGCACTGGTCCAGCAGGTCCGTCACCGGATCTGCATACTGAGGTGCAAGGGGGGAGATGGAGAGTGAGAGAGAGTGAGAGTGAGAGAGTCAGAGAGAGAAAAAAAGATTGAGATCTACAAAGTCCTCAATTGAACCAGTGTCAATAAGTTAACATACAATTTTCCAACAGGAGCGGTACATAATTGAAAGTGTGTGTGTGTGTGTGTGTGTGTGTGTGTGTGTGTGTGTGTGTGTGTGTGTGGGTGTGTGTGTGTGAGAGAGAGAAAGTCACGAGGCCTTTCATAATTTAACAACAAACTATAGAGTACTTCTTGTGCTTCCACCGTCTTTCTAATGGGTCAATGATAAGACTGAGAAACCATAAAACACTGCTTTACCTTGGCTAGACTGGCAGTGAAAAGGACACACTCAAACAGCTCCCCCATCCTCTGCAGAAACTCATCTACGTGGGGTCTCTTCAGAACGTAGACCTGCAGCGCAAGACACATACACACACATCAGCAACTCAACAGTACAAAGAACATGGTTAAGTGATGAACTAGGTTTCGTTAACCCACAGGAAGTGGTAAACCTGCTAATAGATATACCTGCAGGCATCCTTTAGTTTAGAAGATGAGGTCTCCAGGCTCTTCTATTAGGTGATTTACCTCTACCACAAGGTTAAATTAACCAGGTTTACTACTGAACCAGCTTCTTAATATACCCCCCTGGACCGTGCCACTGTGGAGATCACAATAATATCTATGCAATAGATGATCTAAATCACAAGTCACTGTAGTGAACATGATGTCTGAACTGAATAGAAACTGAGATGTGAACAGGATATCTGGAATGTATGTTTACCAAACGTATGGTACACATCATACCCTTCAAAAGAAAGTAAAAAAAAAAAAAAAAAAGACAAAAAAGTAGATGTCAAACTGTCATTTCAATGGCATGCCTTAGTCATCACTTCCGAATGCACAAACACGACACTGACAAACAGACTCAGAGCCGTTGTCTGTTCTCATGCCGTCAGCACGTTGCTTGTCATAAACATTCTTCAAAACCGGTTCTTGAATGCAGGTGTTGTGTTGTGTTGCGTCGTCTCTCTCTCCCGGGGCGCTGAGTGAATGCTGGAGGCCGTCTCCTGGAACAAGTAATCGAGAATAGGCCGCACTGGTGGAACACAGCCTATCCTGGATTACTTGAACCAGGCCGAGGCCAAGACATATGGAGAAGCAAGGTGGCCACTGGCTGGCATCAAGATTGTCTACAAATTCGGAGTTGGCTATTTTTTTCTCTGAATTACCGTAAAGGCCTACCAAAATATACCAGGATACTTTTTTTAGAGCCACAATATAGGAGCTCAACCTCACCGTGCACATTCAGATCAATCACTCAAGTATTATAACAGCTGACGCTTAGCCAGCCAACACAATTTCTCAATCAATCGGTACTGTTGATCTTTATACTTTATACAAAATATTTGTTTAAAACATACCATTTTACACTCAGGTACCAACACACATGGCAAGTACAGGGGTTACATAATTGTAAACTGCTCAATGCTGATTTCCTTTAAGCACAATTTTAAAGCAGTCCAGCAGAGGGCGTATGTACTCCATTCTGTGTGTGGCATAACATTATTAACAGCGAGGGTGTTATGTGAGTACGGTGCTTCACAGCCAGGGGTGGAAAAGTAACTTTTTACTTTTACTCAATATTGTACTTGAGTAGCTTTTATGAATACTTTGTACTTTTTAAGTAATTTTTTAAATTAATACTTTTACTTGTACTTGAGTACATTTTGACCCAAGTACTTTACTCAATTACACTGGAACCTGGCCTGAGTACTGAGTAAAAAAAAATGACTGAGAGACAAAATGCCATGCACAATAATGCCACAATCCGCCAGAAATGAAAGATTGTGCAGGATGGCACACAGCATTTCCACTATTTTACTATCTTGTATCAATGTATTGGATGATGGCTGGTGCCAAGCAAGAGATAGAGGTTATGGAGGACGATATTCAAGAAAAATAAACATGACATTCTCAAGAGGAAAGCTAATTAAAAGTAACTAAGTAACTTTTACTCAAATAACATTTTAAGTGAAGTACGTTTTACTTTTACTTGAGTAGATTTTTAGATAGGTACTTTTATTTGTACTTGAGTGTAATTTAGGCAAAGTAAAGATACTTTTACTTGAGTACACATTTTCTGTACTCTTTCCACCTCTGTTCACAGCTCCCAGTCTCACCTGGTGCGTCGTCCCCTCAATCTCCACAGGTACGATGAAATCAGCATTACTGATTGGCTGCCGAGAGAGAAAACAGAAAACAGTATGATGAATTTTAAAAAGTTCACAAAAGTAAAAAAGGACTTGCTTTAAAATTATAACCATCATCATAGAGCTCGAAAGTGACGTCACTTCCCCCAATCTCATGGGACCTCAACTGCGTTTTTAGCCGAAAATCATAGCATGTAATCCAATGGCGGTATCAAAATGATATTTCAATCCCCTTCGAGTTGTGCCAAGAGCTCCATATATGTTGTTTCTGATATTTTTGCTTAATTTTTCGTACGAACCCCCAAACTTTTTAGAAAGCTGTGTTTCTTCACATTTTTCATGCCGACGGCCTCAGAACAAAACATTGATACTTCTGCATGAATAATCTTTATCTAGCCTCTTAAACAGCATATTTGTATCCCAGCGCATATCATGACTGAGATCAGAAGATATTTACTCGTTACCATGTTGTTAGATGGTCAGCTTAGGTCCCGTGAAACGCGGAACTAAGGGGCGGGACTTTCGAGCTCTATGGTCAAGACTTTGAAGATTTCTCAGACTAAAACCTAAAAAGATTATAGTGGTCTGTTTAAAATATGTTTGTGTTTCATGTTTGCCAACACCAGCTCTGATCACAGCTTCAAGCTTGTGTTGTGCATCACTGCTGTCGTCTTTGGCATTTGCAGTACAAGCACGCTTTCCTGTTTCATTGATCTGCCCTGCAGTTTGTTTACAAACAACAGCCTGCCAGGCAGACAACAGCCATCAGGGCAACTCAAGCATCCCAGCAATGTATACTGTTGTATAGGGCTGGGTTCAAAAGATCAACCGCGATCCAATATCAATCCACTTTCGAGAAGTGCGATATCGATTGAAAGCTTTGTGGATTGATCTTTTGCAGATGATTATAGGCACCATTTTCTGAACCACATTCTGTTGCTCTCTTCAACATTCATGTAGGCTACATGCACAAATACACACAGCCTGTTCATGTAAATAGTGCCAGTCTTCCCACTTTTCTCTCTCATACCAAGGTTTCTTTCTCTCAGACTTCGATATTCCATGTTTGTATGGGCTTCAAAGGCTGAGATATTTAGGTTTTTATAGCCCGTCATAGAATTCTACACATAAACGGGTTGAAGTGACAACCCAGCCATACAGAAGATCAAATCATGGATCGAATCGGAACGTGACCTTCTGGATCGGAATCGAATCCATCCAGGAAATCTGGATTGATTCGCAGCCCTACTGTTGTACACGGATTATATTGTCAATTCATGTGAAGGAGTTGTACTCAGGTCAGCTGTGCATTACAGAGTGTAACACATTTGCTGAGGTAAGTATCAGGATGGAACGCGATTGTGCAGAGGACCACCCCAACCCAACATCATCCTGAATGTACAAAGGATCAGCGAGCATCAGCGAGGCAGGACATTTTGAATTTAAGTTGAAGTTAAATTTTCAGAAAGGTGGGTGGTTTAAAAAGCCATAGGGGAGCCATACGCATCCATCGGCCACTCTACTTGGGGTTATCCGAGAGTGTAAAAGTAAGCAGTGCAGATAGATAGATACTAGTCTTGTCTGTCCTTGCTCCTCTGCAATGGCAGGAATGCCCCTGAAGGAATGCCGCCTGACAGCAGCAGATGCAGCCAGTACTGACAGCAACTAGCAGCCAGCCCAACCCCAACTCCACCCTCAACCCCAGCCCCAGCCACCACCCTCAACCCTTCAAACTCAGCAACCAGCAACCAGCCCCGGCGTCCTCACTCACTCAACTCATGGGGCAGATACTGCAAGACCGCAACATGACATTGTGACAATGCGTTTAGCAATGCCATGCGCTTTGAACCACGATTTTGCATGTTTTCTTGTGCTAATACAGTACCCTGTGACTGTGAGGGTTGGTTTTGGTCAGGGTTTTGTTGCTTGTTGTTGCTGCTCTTAGCAAAAGTGAAGTAGAGGAAACATTGCTTTACGCTCAGGTTAGGGTTAGGGATGGTTCTTGTCAAGGCACAGCTTATCATGTTCGAGTTTAGCAACAGAAATTCGCTGTGACTGCAGGAAAAAAGCTTTACCTAACGCACGCCAGGTCACGTGACAAAACTGCTTTTCTGCGACGTTGCCCTCCACGACAACAAGAAAATGCGTTGCACCAACATGCGGAATGCACTAGTGTGTTGGCAACCCGTCTTGCCATGATGCCAGTCTGAAGACAGACAGGGTTAAAGCTACACTAACCTGCCTTGTTTGAAGAACAAAGAGCACCATTGTTATCCCCCAAGACAGGTGGAAAACCTCACCGCAAAGGGAGGTTTTATGCAGATTGTGATATTACTTGTGTACTGCACACTTTTTAGCAGTTCCAAAAAATGCACCTTTTTTCTGCGGCAGCCTGGGCAATGTTATATCAGCTTACCATTTGACATCGCACATCCCTCCTCCAATCACGAGCAGCTCTTTTTCAGTTTACAGTAAATCATACAGTACTCCGATAACCAACTCCTCCAACCCCTAAATTAGGTTACGCTGGCATGCCATGCCTCTTGCGGCCTGGCCGAAGGTTTAGCATACCACAGACTGGAATGCATGATGCTTATCAAAGGCACTGTGGAAATGCAGTTTCGGGTAGACTCAGGAGGGAGACAGTGAGGGCCAGTCCTAGCCTCATCCGTTATAGTGAGCTGGACAGGTAATAAGAGCACTTGGCAGAGATTACCATCAACTACTTAAGACGAGCTGCAAGATTACAGGATCAGAGAGGCTCTCACTGCTTCTTAACTCACCCTAAACTGATTGGAAGATCAGGGTGATTAGTGAAGCAAGCCTGGGGAGGGTGGACTGGACTGATACACAAACACAAAAACGGCAAAAGGAGCCATCTACATGTACTCCAAGCTCTTCAATCAAGGCATGGGTGAGGACCTGAGGCCAGGGGGGAGAGCAGCAAGATTGGGAGGGGAGGGAAGGGGAGAGAAGGGAGGAGAAGGGAAGGGTGGAGGCTGCTGAGGATGGAAGGTACACCTGGGGAGCACGGTGATCACTGCTAATGGCAAATCAGGGGTGCATTTCTCAAAAGCGTCGTTGCTAACTACGGTAGCTACTTTGTTGGTTGCAGTGCAATTTTCCATTGGCAACTACCCAAGTTGCTAACTGCTAACAACTACGCTTTCGAGGAATGCACCCCAGGTGGAGCTGTGTGGTCGTCAGCAGGCGAAACAGACAATCATGCAATTCACTGCAATGGCCTCCTCCTCTGCTGCCCCTCCTCACCTTGAAGGAACTGTGCACCAGTGTCTCGTCCAGGTCGATGACCACGCAGATCTTGCCCTGGTCCTGAGGGATCACCTCGGGGAGCAGGCTGGTCCCTGGGATCTGCAGGAGGGGAGGGGAGGGGAGGGGAGGAGGCAGGGAGGGAGGGGAGCAGGTAGGGGATGGTGGATGGTGATGAAGGCAAGGGTTGGGATGGGAGAGGGAGGGGGATGTCACAAAAGCATTCAAGTCAGTTCCTGTTCCTAACCGTATCCTCTTCATTGAACTACAATCAACTAGGACGACACGTTTTTCTTGAGGAATTGTCTACGGTGCATACTAAAAAAAGTGTGTTGTCATTTATAGCACATAGGCAAGAAAAAAAAATACAGATCCTGTTCAGCTGGATTCCAAGAGGATGTTTTAAAGGGCAAAACCAAAATGTGTTCAGTTAGTAAAAGTGTTAAAGTTAAAAGGAGATGATTTGTGGTTGCTCTTTAACAATAAAACACTGGTATTTATGACGCCGTCAGAGATCACGCCCGAAAATGTCTACAGCTGGAGATGCACATACAGCAAAAAAAAAAACCTTGAAAATATCTCATTAGTCATAGTTAGGCCGTGAGGGGAAATGACCAAAAAGGGACCATGAAAAGTCAGCGATGGGAGGAAGAAAAACAACTTCAGAGTGCCACCAGCAGATGGTGCCCTGTGCCAGTCGCTCCGATTTTGGGCATGTTTTGGTGATCTGAGGGGGAATTTAAATAAAAAAGAGCCATCACTATGGCCAGATGTACGATGCAGTGTCAGGTCCCCTCTGGCATACATGTGTCTGGTCTCCATCACTCTAAGGACAACAACTGATCCCAGATCTGACAGCTGAGGTCATCTCGCTCGCTCATCAATGCTGACCGACTCTCTGACTAGACGTGAAATGGAGCTTGGGCTGAGAAAAAAATGCACTCAGGCTCGCTGATCTGTGGTAGTACGGCAGCCATTGACAAGACTACACAGTGTGGATTTAATAAAGAGGAAACTGGCATGCTAAGGGCTCATTTTAAAAATGTAATATAAACAGCGCAACAGATCGTGAAGTTACAAGAAGAAGCATCTCAGGGTTGCATTCTCACATTAGCATGTGTATAGAAGAAACGTATTGGAAGTTAAAAGGTGACATGGAATGGCTGAACGGGGTTTTGATCCTTGTTCTGTTCATTGTGATGCACACAATAAAATTGCGGGCCTCATAACCTCTGAATTAAGTAATGGTGGGTACTAATTTACCAGTGCTGTTATTCGTTCATTTATTTTGTGTCAGGGTTTTCAATGCACCTGGAATAGGATTATAAGTGTACAGCAGTGGCGTGCATTTCCTTCAGTGGTGGTTAGGTAACGAAACATGTGCACAGCACATACACACCTAGGAATGCAGCTCACCAGTTTTGCCCTGAACTTTGCAAATACTGCTGTAAATAAATTACTTTGCCGTAGGAGGCAGCAGCGCATGTCCATTTTGAATGGGTGGGCATGATATAAGAGGGTGAAGCAGATAGAAACAGTTTTGCATAGTTCAGATGTAACATTTTAGATAGGCATTCCACATAAAATATAGTTGTTGAGAGTGTCTTCTAGCATGTTCTTGAGTGTGCTTTAACAAAAGACAAGAGAAAAGTCGTTGCTTATTCCACGTCACCTTTAACCAATGGAGTGGGAGCAGGGCATGCACAGTTTGAAACACTAGGCTACTAGCCGTAAGGGGTTTTGCTTTAACAGAAAAAAACAAAAAACAAAACAATACAAAAGAGTGAGCTAAAAATAAGCATTAGCTAGCCAATATCGTCATCCACCTGGAGCCTGACAGAGGCTCACACGTGTTTTTTTTTTTAATATAAAGGGCAGGGTTCTGTGGCCTGTACGTACTTGATGATACTGGTAGCGAAGAGTTTGAAGCAGATCATACTAAACAACAAAGAGACGAAAAGACAGTTAATGACATTCCTCCCTCCCCGCCCGTGTCCCCAGAGCTAGCGGAGAGCTCCCACCCACACACACAGACAGACAGTCGTAACGCCACATACAGACACGAAAACATAACAAAAAAGCATACTTCTCACATACAGATGCCTCTTTCAAGGGGCAGTCTACAACAGTAAAAACACACACTTTTCTACTGTGTAGAGCTCATGGGAACAGTGAATCCACATCAGGGGTCATATATTGAAAGTGCGTCTGAGAAACTCCCTTTGGGTTGAGGTACCCATCGCTGGCGAGCCAGTGCCAATTTGTGAGAGATTGTTTTTGCTAAGAGAATGGGAGGACTTTACCACTAGTCTATTCCTACGGGCCCCACACAGGGTTCTGGGAGCAGCTAACAAAGCACAAGACTTTGAAAGGCGTAAGGATAGCTAGCTTTGGTTCAGGGGGAGAAAAAACGGAAACAAAACACAACACTGTTTAGGTCTCCTACATAAGAGGCTAAGTAGAAGGCTGTGTGCAATAGGAATAGTTTCTAAATGATCTTTTGGGGAGTATTAGGCCACACAATGGCCTACAGGGAAAAGGCTCTCTCTACAAACGGCCAACACTAACCTACTGAGGTGCTCCAAATCCCTACTGGATCCTTACCCCAACTGCTCTGACAACTTTGGATGAAAGAGTAAATAAATAAACAAATAAAAAACAAACACTGATATTATAAAAATAAAACCTTTGAATAATAAACAAAGCTGTTGACAGGCCGACATCTTAGGGCTGTGTTTATTTTTAACACTCCCAATATGTGCTAGGATGACTTTATAATGATTTATTTTGTTCATTATTAATGTCAACAAAACAATGAAAAAGATACTCGGCTCATTCTCATTCTTACAGTAAACATGCAGCGTTGTTAATGTTTCATGAACGCGTCCTGTTGTTGCCCTGCTGTGAGCAGTGAATTATCGTGCGGGAACACACACACAAACACACACACGCATACACACAAACACACGCACACACAGCAGGGTGGCTGGATTACTATTCCAATGTAATGGGGACAATGATCTGGCTGAAGGGTTAGGCTGCTCCCTTGCCTACTAACCTAAAAAAAAAGAAAAGAAAATACGGGAGCCGGTTTGTCGTTTGTCTTAATTAGGAGCCAGTGTGAAGGCCGCCCGCGTGGTTTGTGCTTTTGGCTGCGAGGCGGGTGTAAGTGCCATTTGGCATCCTGTGCGAGTCTCCACTGTTAAGAGAGAGTGAGTCTGAGTATTTCAAAGGGCCCTTGAATTCTAATGGAGAAGCGGCCAAAACAGAGGCCGTGGAGATGAAATGATTGTGCATTTTTTATTTTATTTATTTGCATTCTGCATTTATTTCTTTATTTCTTTGCCTCCTTTAGCGCTGTGTTCTGCTACACTGAGGAAGTCAATTTATGATCTTGACCACAACTCTGGCGGTAGTTCCAGAGAAGAGGGAGGATTAGTCCTCCAGTTGGGCATGTTCACTTAGGGCAAAAAGTAGACGCATTACAGTAGAGCTCTATGGCTGTGTTTTGCTAGCAGAATGAAGCAAAGCAATAGCAGCCTTGCACAAGGACATAGTCTGCACCACTTATCTCTGGGTTAGTCACCAAAGCAGTTATCTAAAATATCCCCTGGGTCACCTTTGATTGCTTCCAGTGTTACGATGCAACCTTCAGGAATTTCCAGCCTGGCTCCCGACACACATTGACAGACCACAGCGGCAAAACAAGCAGGAACATTACGCACATGTGAGACATGGGCTTCATCCCTGCTGCTGGGCATAGGGCCAAGCTAGTGGATGGAGATGTCATGCGGCTAGGGATGGGATTGGGAAGGGGTGTTGGTTACCTTGGCGATGGTCCCATTGTCCTCAGGAGGCAGCAAGGTGTCCTGGGACGGGGCAGGAGACTGGGGGACATCCTGTGCTCGGAGGCAACAGAAGAGCGCCTTGAAGATATTCCGGCTCCGAGGCTTTTTGGGAGAAGATTTGCTCACCTGGCCTGTGAAATCGTGGGGGGCAATGAGGAGAGCACAATTACTGCACAGTCTTAATCATGGGGAAATGTGTCGCATTCAGAAATAGCTTCATTGGAATAAAGACAAAATGAAACAGAGGAGGTATTCTGACTGGCTTTTCGTGAGATGATCTGCTGACTTGGTTGTCAGAATCAAGAGCACACATACAAGTACTGTATACACGCTCTCAATCATAGTAAATGTGTCATAAATAATCAGCGTCATTGGAATCAAGCACAGTGTCAAGCACAAGACATATTCCAGCTCTGAGCTTTCTTGAGATTCATTTGCTCACCTGGCCTGTGGAATTGTAAGCACACGAGTAACACATTTATTCTCAACTGTGGTAGTAGTATCTGAATCAGCTCCAATGGAGCCAATCAATCAATCGCTGTCTAAAACACGAGTGCGCGCTACACCAAAAGCTTCACGCTTTTCATCTAAGCACACGACAGCTAGCCGTATCACAACCCATGATCGCAAAGTCGTTTGATGGTAACATCCCAATCTTTATTTTAACCCGTGTGTACACTTGAACGATTCTTTATCAATAACATGTTTGGGTTCATGAAAGTGCAGGCCTGGCTACTTGTAGTTACTCCTCAGCCAAAACCTGCACAAGCTTGCTTTACTGGTCTCTTCACAAGAAACACACACACACAATAATAATTTAATTATTTAATTACTGGCACCAACCACCCTCACTACAACTGTATATGAGAATGAAAACAGCTTCAAGCGCCCACATTTCACTACCATCTATGCTGCGGACCGTTCCACGCAGTCATCAAATCATAATTTCCTCCAGGCTTGCTAAGAAAATATGAAGACGCTTGGCAGCAGAAGAAGCTTCTCATGCAAAGCAAAAGCTCGGGGCGGAGGAATGGGGTGCAGCGCGCCATGTTGAGGCTGCTACTGCGGCTCCAGCTCTATAGATACGACTGTGGCTACAGCAAATGGGAACTCTTGACACACATGCATTGGACACACACACACACACACACACACACACCTCAATCACTCTCACCATGAGCATGGGAGGTCACACACACACACACACACACACACACACACACACACACACACACACACACACACACACACACACACACACACACACACACACACACACCTCGCCCGGTGCTCTGGCTATGAGCATGAGAGGAATTAAACAGGCCTCTCTCTTTGCATCCTCCTCGTGTTATGTGTCTTCATTTCATTTACCACCAGAGACAGGCCAGGCCAGGCCAGCCAGGCCAACAACATGAGAGCACGCCGCTGTGCCACGGTGAGAGGGGGGAAATGGAGACGCCATCCCCGACCCCGGGATCTATTTCTGTACGTGCCCCCCTCGCTCTTCCCCAACTGACATAGATAGCCGCGCTATTCTGAGGAGTGAGGTTTAAAGGGAATCCGCACAGTGCCCTCTCTCAGGCACATCCACTCCCCCCCACCCCCCCCTTATCTTTCCCTCGCTCTCGCTATTCTCTGGGAAAAGTATAGGACTATGTGCAATTTTTGAAGAAAAGTGGACTAAAACACATTATGGCACCAATGAATGCTGCCGTGTTTTCTATGGTGTAAAGAAAAATCTGAGGCTCTGGCATCTTTTGATATCGAAATAACATGCCAAAATACAGGAACAATGCTGATTTTTTTTTTAAGAGCTCTGGAATTGTTTTGTAACTTTAGGCACAATTTGTGAAAAACAGCGTCTAACACGGACAGAAACAACTACAAGGAGCAGCGGCTACGCCTTACGAGTGGGGATATTTGATCTTCAGTTCATGAAAAGGCACTCAAATGATGACACACCTTGAAATAGCAACACGCAGAGGAAAAGCAGCTTACAATATTTTCATGGAAGAACACGCCTTAAGAGTTGTGGTTCTTCCAGATATTACTTTAGTACAATCTGGAAGATTAGAAAGGCACTGTTAGCAAATGCAGTAAAATGCAGGACTTCGTTTAAAGGACAAAGAGGGAGCCTGCCAGTTAAGTACCATCCTACAGACATACAGACAGATTTTGGTAAGCAAAATTGCAGCAGGACAGAGACATGTGTCATATGCATCATATGTGATTCCCGGTCCTTTAAATGAAATTATTACCTCAAAATATTCGTTTTCAATTTGGTAAAGTGTAATAGCGTTCAAAGCTCATTTAGAGCCTGTATCTGATAACAAGCAACCGCAGCAAGCAAGATTTACGGTTGGGTTTTCAAATTTGTTGAGAGGTCATGTTTACAACTGTCTTTAACTGAATAGCAGTCATTCACAGAAAACCAATTTCAAAAAGATAAGAGTTACTTTGGCATGTGGACAATGGACAGTTAGATTATGAGTCAAATGGGTACTTGAAATAGACCTCAGCAGGGAAAACAAAGCCGTCTTTGCTTAAATTTAGGGGTTTGGATCTACGACAACACACTGAAAAAAAGGCCTCATCTACGACATCTGACAAAGCAATGAAACAAGAAGCTTCAATGAATTGACAACAGATGAAGAGCTGGGCGTGCATCTGTATTTTGCTTTCTTAACCCCATAATGCACACCGTACCTCCTGAGTGGCACGCTGTAATTCTCATAAAAAAAGTTAACAACCATAGTACTACACTACTATGACATAACACAGGGCCTCTAGTAATGCACTATGACTTGGGCATTGCCATTCTGGTAACAGCAAATATATAACAGCGTGTCTTAGCATAATTCTCAACAAATGAAGCTGTTCATGTCAAAAAGGTACAGATGCAAACATCGGAATGTCATCAAGGTACAGATGCAAACGTCAGAATGTCAAAAAGGTACAGATGCAAACATCGGAATGTCATCAAGGTCGTCACATAAGTTACTCATGTGTCTCCATGAGTGCTCCAGGTTCATATTTCATCCACTGTGTGTAACATTGTTCAGATTTTAATAATAAACTTTTGCCCAGTGAAAGGCAAGATGAGCATTCTAGTATACAGGGGCTACTTCTGTGCATAGCAATTAACCATCTGAACATCTGGATTTAATTAACAGCTGCACACAAATCAGTCCATGATGCAAATTAAGACTGCCACTGGAAGGTGGGGAAACAGGATTTTGATGGCAGTCTGGATCACTCAAGCCATGTCGTGCATACAGATTAACTGCAACTGTGCAATGAGATTAAGAGATTATGCTGCTGAAGTAGAGTAGACGATTGAAATCTCAGCGGACCAAACAACAAAGTGATTTCAATCCAAAAGTAGGCTAGGGCCAACAACACTAGAATGGAGCAGAACCAAGAGGCCAGACAGAGGTAGAGGAAGAGAGGAAGAGAGTGAGAGAGAGAGAGAGGGGGGGGGGGGAGAGGGAGAGAGAGAGAAAGAACAGACTACAGAGAAAGCAAAAGAATGTATGCGCGCATGTAAGAGTGAACGACAACAAGACAGCCGCCCTTCCAAACGGTGAATGTAAACAGACAGATTTCAAACACAGGCCTGGGCGGCCCTCCTGACTCCATCTTCCCGCGCTGCCTGCAGCAGGCTTGTGGGTGCGGTTGCCATTTTTTTCTCTCCTGTGCGTCTATTTTGCCGCTACATTTACACTAGAGGAGGGTCTCCTCCCACAGCTCTAAGGTCAGTGGGACAGAGAAGACAAGCAGCTGGCAATATGATCACAGCCTATTCTGTACGAAATTGGGCCATGAAATACAATGGAATTCGGAAGGTATAGTATTTTCTAACTAAAACCGAACCATGTGTAAACAACAATAAACAAATTGCATCACAAGACAATATAATGCAACATCATCTCGTTTTCATATGATGAATTCCACATTGATACACTGCAAACAGACCAACAGTCGGTCAACAGACAGTGATCAGGAAGGGTGAAAGATGTGCGATAAGTTAAGTTTACTTTCATACTACTGTGAGGAGTTTGAAGAAAGCTCTACAAGTCTTCCATTTTGATTTGGTTGTTAGATGATTAACTATAATTAAAAGTGTAGAGTACCCGCTACTTTGATATTACCCATCACAGTCTGCAAAGCAGACCATCTGAATGCGTTCACGCACCCGGTCAACTTTAACCTTCTGTTCAACTTAAATGGCTAATTCCCTATTAAGCGTGTGGATTTGCAAAGGTTTCACAGCCCTTGATGAGACAATCAGTTCGTGTAAGTGATGTGGTAATTGAAAGCACCTCCGTCAGAGCAAAGGACAGGGGTGAGAACATGAACACTGGAAAAGGTGTTGGAAGCCCTCCATAGGTCATTTGCACCCTCACGCCACCTCGTCGCTCCCCCAACTGGGGCCCTTTTGGCAGGCACAGCACTGGGGGCCTGGGGGTGCCACACAACACGCACCTCATCTCTCTCCATCTCATTCTCATCATTCTCTGGCACCAGCCGTTGATTGTGACCTCTGGGAAAGGGGTGTCGAGGGGGGGTCTTGGGCACGAGAAGGTGATCCATTTCGTTTTCATCAAGTGCGAAAGGGGACACCTTGTCAATGACGGAGGCAAAGGCCAAATGATGATGCCAATTTTTAGCCACCTGCAGTAAATCAGCCATTACAAGTCTACTACAAAGCCCATAGACTCACTGCTATTATTGGGTGACATGGCTTTCTCCTTCACGTGAGCACGAAGCTGCATTCAAAATGTGAAGGCGTCTTAAATTCGATTTTAAAAAAGAAACACAAGATGGAAAGCATACACACTTGACACAACCATAATACTGTATACAAGATAGAGGTTCAGACAAGGAGCAATAAACAACGCTGTCCCATCAACACACTGCCAAGGGGGCACGGAAATGGGAGGGGTGTGATTTTGATGCCTTTTGAGCTCAAATATCAAAAACCACTGCCAGGACTGGGGACCCCTTATCTTTCAAGCCCTTCCCTGTGTGAGCTGAGCTCTGTGCAAACAGTCTGGGAACCTGATCCATCAAAGTATTCATATTCAATACACCATTACATGATGTGCTGCCAAGGATGCCACTATGTCCATTACAGTAATCATTCTACTGCTACATTAGGCTGGAATGGGCTGTCTGTAACTGGTACATTCAAAGTTTGGACAATTTCATTTTCACTTTCATTTGCTGAAAATGAAAACAGAAGGGGGCGGCAGTTCTGTTTTCAGTAATAATGACCATTTTGACACTGCGGTCATGAATCTCATTACAAAAAAACCCCTTCATGAGCAGGTTTTAATGTGGGTCATTCTATGGTCTTTAGGAAATTGCAAAAGTATGTGTCATCACCTCCGTCTTAACAGTCCACACAAGTCTACATCCCATCTCACAATTCGTGTTAAACTTTACTGCAAGTTACAATTTCCTTTCCGAGTCTTAGCATTACTCATGTACCTATCACTGAAGCAATCCTGCACGAGCAGTTACCAAATTTACATACAGGGTTAATTGTTGCCACACAAATCATTTGCCAGAGTTCAAATGTCTCGTGGCAAGTTTCAGCATGGTCAAGAAACACTTTTGATCCAATTTGAAAGTAGAGTAGCAGTGAATCACTAGATAAACATCATTCGCAGGAGGAGCAGGATTAGAACAACAATAGATCTCTTTTTAAAGTCAATGAGGAAAGCCTTTAGTTTAGACCAAATGGCATGGTACATCTGTACTGCTATGACGAAAACATATAAAATGACTTAAGTATAAACATTACGTCCTGCCAACATAGCTCGACAAGAACCCCCTGGAGAGGTGTCTTTTCCTAGCCATCAAAACAATCTCCCTGGCTGCTCGATTAGATGTTCACGAGTCAACATCAAAGGCACTGTTACGTGATGCTGTTTGTTTCTTTCCCATTGGATCCAGCACCGCCCTAAAAGACACATAGGCAGAGAGATAGCGGTATACAGTAGTGCAGCCAGCCGGTCTGTTTACAGCAGATGGAGACTGTGTGTGTAGGTGCCTTTTCCCCCTCTGAGCAGTGAGCTCAGCTGAGTAATGTTGTTATGAGGGGAGACAGATGTACTGCATGTCTGCAGTCATAATAGGATGATGATGATAGCCAGTCAGCTGTTTTTTCTGTGATCACCATCACAGATATTGTGGGTGAAAAACAATAACATGCAGCGTATGCAACAACATGGTATTGTTATCCTGGCGGCCCTGTATGAAACTTAGCACGGCCCAGAAGAGGTGGAGCTTTCATTAAGCAATAACAACTCCACTGTTTTCAGCTGTCAAGAGTCCTGAAACATCAAAATAGGCTTATGGTTGCAAAGCAACCTTAAAGGAGTTACATTTTAAAAAGTAACAGAGTATATTTATTCATTAAGTTTGACAGCTCAAGAATGACTTGTTGTACAGATATGTGGAAATACAATGGGAAAATAAAAACGGTGTATCTGTGCAGGCCGAATCAAAGCTTGATTTTCACACGTGGTACTTCAACCAAACTTAAGCAAGCAAAAGTCACTTCAGTCAGTCGATCTGCCCCTGGCTATTTCAGAACAGCCTATACAAGGCACAGGCCAAGAGTGTGAAAAATGCCTTGGTAAAAAAAGAACTGGGTGAATCTGTCTGTCTGTCTGTCTGTCTGTCTGTCTGTCTGTCTGTCTGTCTGTCTGTCTGTCTGTCTGTCTGTCTGTCTGTCTGTCTGTCTGTCTGTCTGTCTGTCTGTCTGTCTGTCTGTCTGTCTGTCTGTCTGTCTGTCTGTCTGTCTGTCTGTCTGTCTGTCTGTCTCTCTCTCTCTCTCTCTCTCTCTCTCTCTCTCTCTCTCTCTTTCTCTCTCTCTCTCTCTCTCGCTTTCGCTCTCTCTCTCTCTCTCTCTCTCTCTCTCTCTCTCTCTCTCTCTCTCTCTCTCTCTCTCTCTCTCTCTCTCTCTCTCTCTCTCTCTCTCTCTCTCTCTCTCTCTCTCTCTCTCTCTCTCTCTCTCCTTACAAATAACAAGACGTGCAAGACAATGAGCAGTGTGCAGATGTTTTCGTGGTTTTCAACAGGGTAGAGCTAACATCAACGGTTTACCTCTGATGACACCTCACATCACAGAAAGGTGTAAAACTTGACACCAAAATTCAAACTTGCATTACATTGTTAAATTTACAATGCCTTGCATTGCACTTAGCTGACGCCTGTATGCAAAGCGACACACTTATTACAGTATTGGTTACAGTCCCTGGAGCAATGTGGAGTTGGGGCTTTACTCAAGGACACTTCAGCCATGGTTACTTAAAAGTGTAGTAGACCAACACATTATTTCCTACCGATAAGGGTGAGATTTGAACCTGCCATCCGATTTTTAAGACCAACTCCCTTATCACAAGCCTCTGGCTGCCACAAACATACTACCTTGAACACAACTAATACCCAAATTAAATATCTTAGACTTTTTCATGGCATGCGTACACAGCTTAGGAACCAGTTAGCCTAATGCACTCAGAACCAGCATTGCAACACTTCCCACGGTGGGAGGGGACGCTACAATATGCCCCAAGTGCTGTTGATACAGGACGGCTACATTACTCTGAGACACATTGCATGCAAAACACTGTGCAGTGCACAGACAAAAAGGTGGGTGTGCACAAACAGCACACAGCTCTACTTCAGAATGAGCTGCTGACTGCTCACCTGTCACTTGTGCAATGACCTACATACACATTTGTGTTTAGCCGAAGTTTGATTTATGTTGATGGCTATTACCATGGTATTGGATACTGAACTTCTACAATACTGTGTAATGGAATTGCAGTTAGCAGAATTAATGTAACCTTTTTGTTATTATATTGTTACTAATGCAATGCCTTTTAAACAACAACAAAACCCCCTAATATTAAGACTGCAATTGTAGATTTAGACAAATACTGTCACTGGACTAACACCAGATAGTACCCCTACTCACATAGCTGTCCAACATCCACCTAAACATGTGTTCGCTCATACTGATGAACACGGGCCTGGGGGCCAACCTGCCTCATTTATCAGGGCAGTTCACACCAAAAATGCATTGACTTATTTAACTGATAATTTCGACTTGCAAATAACTTCCTTTGTTGATACATTTCATTCGATCAGTCAGACGTCTACTTCTATGAAAAGTACTCAGAACAATGATTCAGAATAGCCGAGAGTACTTAAAAAACCCAGTCAATAATTAGGACAGGACAGTCGATCAAATCAACCTTTATGACCTGAAATAAATTGTGCGGATATCTTATATGTTATGATATGAAAAGTAGCCCATCTGACAGTTTCATTTTCCGTCAAATTGTTATGATCCTGATGAAACGTAGCCTACTCAGCTTGACAAGTGAGCAAACCACCCATCACATTTGAATGCTAGTGACTTACGTTGTTGAATGTGATTTTCTGCGCGCGCTAGCTACACCGCTACAGAAAGGCGTTTTTAATCAACATCTTTAGAAGCTACATGAATACATACAAGATGCGTGTAGCAAACTAGTAACAACTGTAAGACTAGCACGGAATTAAGACTAACTAAGAATAAACAAAAAGAGCTCCATGGAGTATTTTCCAGAGAACCACAATTTAGCCACCCTTGGTTGACGTTGAGTAAAGCTGGTGCGAGTTAGCCTGCTAACAGTTTAGCTTAAACTCCTGAGAGTCGGCTTCGGTAAACAAGATTAAACAGGGAGAAAGTAATCCGAACACAGCTGGCAGCGAAAGCTCACCTGTCTTGGACGGTAGCTGAGTATCTTCTTTTTGCACTTGAGTGATGATAGAACTTTCCATCTAACAAATGCGCAGCCCCTCTAAAGCCAATCCGTTCCCCCCAGTCACAGGCACTTCCAACATTCAGCTTGCTAGCTGTTAGCTCTCACGCTTGGGGCAAGCCGTTGTGGTCTTCTTCTTTCGGTATAATCCAAAGAAGCAAATTGTTTTCTTTTGCGTCCTCCAAGTTGCAAAAGAAGAATAGTGTAGATTAGCTGTTTCTGTTGCGAAATACTAGCTACCTTTTACGACGCATACATGTAAAAGCTTGTATAAAAAGTAATTGAACGGTAGCTCTCCTTGCTAGTGACACTGTGAAAGACCTCGCTATTGCTCCAACATGGAGAATCCAGGCGAAAAAAAGCAAAACAACCGAGGAAATGGGGCAAGGGCGGTTTCAAGTCCCCCTTACCACTGATAAACAACCTCTGAAAACGCAATCGAAATGTTCAAAACGAAAAACTAATCGACCAAAGGCACAAGTATGGTGATAAATGTTCAGATATTGCGTATCAAAGACTTCAAATAACTGATGTCTCGAATTCCCCGGCTTTGTTTTCCTCCTGCGATGTTCGGGTGCCTTGAAACCGTCACCGTCTCGGATTGGATCGTGTGGAAGTGGGAGTAGCAGAGGCATTCTTTCTACTCGCTCCATCCTGAACACATTCCAGCAGTGTTGCCAGATTGGGCTGCCTCCCGCCCAATTGGGCTGCTTAGAATGGCCTTGTGCGGGTAAAAATGGCATTTAGCAGAAAAACCCGCCCAATTTTTGCCATAGAAATCAATAGAATTGGGCGGGATTTAGGCGGGTTTTGAGCATGTTTTGGGCTGGAAATCATCAGCCTCATCTGGCAACCCTGCATTCCAGTGAGCTTGTAGTCAGTCGCAGGTAGTGTGTAGGCGAGTCACAGGAAACAAAACAGCAACAACAAACATTTGCAGTGAAGCAACAAGATGCTCTCATCACAATTTATTTAGGAGGTTTGACTACTGCCTCGAGGAAGTCTAGAATACGTAATTGAAAATGGTGCTCAGCAGATACATCTAGGCAGCCCTATTGGACATGTATGTTGCCCTGAGACGAAAACAAGCTGATGCATCTGCAGTAACGGACAAAGGAATAGGCTACATTATTGGTGTGCTGAAATGTTTCACAATATATTTAGACATCACTTAACAGACTTCCAAGAAACTAATTGGCCTGATAATTTGGCAAATAGCTATAGGTTTCTAATATGCCCCCCTTTAATTTTGTTGGTAAAGATGGGATAATTATATTATGTAGACCTGTTATAGCCTTGCCTATGGAGTTTTCTGTTGCTTTTTGTAAAAGGAAAATAGGCCTACAAATAGGCCTATATTTTTAGAGTAGAGTAGAGTAGAGTATCGTTTATTGATCCCAGGGGGAAATTAAGGTGTCAAGTAGCATACACACATAAATAAAGACATTGTCCACAAGACATAACACACATATTTACACATAAAATAAAATAATCATATATAGCTCGCTGTTGCATACTTATTGCCAAGGCATCTCTCTCTCTCTCTCTCACACACACACACACACACACACACACACACACACACACACGCACGCACGCACACACACACACACACACACACACACACACACACACACACACACACACACACACACACACACACACACACACACACACCAAAAATATAAAGTGTAAAGTGTCCACAGTGTTCACATGTGCCTTAGCTAAGTGGCACATAGTAGCCAAGACAAGGTGGCCATAAAGTGTCCAGGAGTGTCCATAGTCTCTTTCCTAGAACAATGTCCATTGTATTCCTTAGAAAAACAGCCATGTTAACTTTCTTTAAAAAACAAAACAAAAACAAATTTGTGCCTCCCAAGCATCCGACTTCCTTTTGTTTACATTCATTTGTTCTACATTTAGGCCTACAACAGACATTTGCATGCTCATCAGTTCTAAATTAACCTTTTTCATCACCAGCCAAAATGGTAGATATTCTTACTAGCCAAGCAAACACTCACTTATGGCTCAAAGTGGCTTGTAAGTTGTTTTTTCTACCAGCCATACTGAAATTTCACCAGCATTTGGCTGGCTAGCTGGTGTTAACTTATGGTGTACAATAAAGTATGTCATGTTTGGCCACAACTTAAATTGAGTGCTTCAACAAGATTTTTATTTTATTTTGCACATATTCAATAATGGAATGGACAAAAACCTTGTTGAGGATCTATTCCTGGCGTTTCTGTTAAATTGCTGGCTGTGGATGAGAAGCATTCTGCTTTATAGCCTATGGTCTATAATACAAGTATACATGCCCACCAAAACTTACCTTCGCTTCAGACCAAACGTTTGATTCAACAGAGACAAAAAAAACTCCATTAATAGCCTGATCACACAGCATATGATTATAACACAATTGTGCAAGTGTGTGCACTGTGCACTGTTCACACACACACACCGTTTCAAACATGTGTCTGCCAATGTCCTGCTGCATACAAACTGCGCTCTTTATACCAGAAAGGGAATTGTGTTTTGATTAGCCGCGTTCCCCCCATCTGTCCTGGGCGACGACACTATCGAGAAACGGCACACTGATGACACAGCTGCATAAACACAGCCTGCCAAAAACACAGATCTAAATAGTGTTTCTCAACGGGGGCTCTACAGCACCCCCAGGGGGCATTAGGGAGCCCTAGGGGGGGCGTTGAGAAGGAGACAGCAGAGACAGGGTGGGGTGGGGGGCCTCTCAGTTGCAACTTTAAATACAGGGGGGGGGGGGGGGTGTTGGCAAGCTTATGGTAAAGGGGGCATTTGATCAAAAAAGGTTCTACGCGGTCTTATGCAGATGGCACTGCCTTAGCATGTGATGACACAGCCAATGGAAAACAGAATTTTTTGAGCAATTTATAATTATAAACATATACCTTTATGTTTGAATTATTTTATTAGTTTAATTTAAATAAGACAAAGGGGCTTGCTTGGCACAGCTTTACAGCATGGGCAATGCATCAGCAAAAGACAATTATTGAAAAGAACCTATGAGGACATCTGCAGGCAAACATCTAAACTATTTAAAGAATTCATGTATTTCAACACAACAATATTTTGTATATTTTCATGTTCTTCTCTACCATCTTTATTGTATAAATACGACAGAAATAGATCAGCTTAGTGGATATCTCTGTTCGTTTGAGAATGCTCATTTTCACACGTCCAGAAAATATCTGTGCAGAAAGAGCACCGTGCTCACCCCACTGCTCCGGTTATACTTAATCAGAATCGCTCACATGGTGTGAAAATGCTGCTTTAAGTCGCAGATCCACACACATGGTGTTATGCACAGCACACATGGCCAGAGACGCACACACGTGCAGGCGAGGCAGGGCTGAGGTAACCAGGAGTTAGGGCTGTGTGATTTACAAACTGCAGGTTCTCATTGGCTTAAAAGCAGGAATGTATAGAAAGCCTTGCTGATAGTCACATGTCTGACTGAGGAGCTCTCTCTTGAGAGAGAGAGAGAGAGAGAGAGAGAGAGAGAGAGAGAGAGAGAGAGAGAGAGAGAGAGAGAGAGAGAGAGAGAGAGAGAGAGAGAGAGAGAGAGAGAGAGAGAGAGAGAGAGAGAGAGAGAGAGAGAGGGGGAGAGAGAGAGAGGGAGGGAGAGGGGAACAGGTATAAGAGAATAATACAGGTGGAGATATGTTTTTTGTTTTTTTTTTGCAATTTTCCAAACAACAAGAATAATTACAAACAACTAAAACAATCAACAGGGCTTTTAGAATGTACAGTATGCTGTTTGGTGGTTATTTGACAGAATATACTTGCAGTTCCTAATTCATGATGAATACACAGTACATGCAATTCTCAAATATCTCATCGTCAATTCTCCTACTTATCGTCAATCCCTTTGTGGTTTTAGAAAAGTAAAAATGTTAATATGGGATATCTTACATTTAGTTGTTTATTAAGAACAATCACAATAATAGGAGAAGCAGTTAAGTATATTCATTGCTCTGCAGAATAAACAAACATCAAAAACCTTGTGGGGTTTGGGAGATAAAACATATCAGAAAACTACCAATCAATGCTATCTGTAGGCCTATTTAACCATGTTTTTTATGGGTTGTACAAATTGGATGTCAAAAATATTGTATAGCAGTTGCCTTTCTTTAAGGAAGGATATATACACAGGGCAGATCTTGTAACAAGAAACACCTGCAACCAGGTGTGTTGCAACAGAAGGAACCAGACAGGAATATGAATATGAAGGAAGTGCAAGTGTACCATGTATTTACACCATGCTCTTCTTGTCAAAGCTCAGTTGTTGCGGCAAATTCAGTATTGAGAAATACAAAGACAGCTGTCTGCCAATGATGCATAACTGAACTCATCAAACCAAACAGTTCAGCTTACCTAACCAAAGCACATCCGTTTAGCCACATGAAAGCAATCATGCCCTGACACGTTTTCGTGTAACGCCAAAGACGCATTCATAGAAATCCCACAAGAGCACGTCTTGGAGACAGGGTGTGCAACTGTGTGCACTGTGCATTGAATATCAAACATACAAAAAGCAACACAATTCATGTTTTGCCCACAAAAACAATTTATCAAAAGAGCTATGCAGTCCTCTGCATTAGTTACAATTCCCATGGCATAAAAGGCACAAAATCAGCGCTCAACATAATCTATTTTATGTGTGCCGTGCGGACAACATAATCGACCACTGCCAATCCTGTAGGATTATGTTTGCGAGTGCTCTGTTTCAACATAATTTATATCAGGGAGCCCCATACCATGTGACTTACAGGAAGCACTGCCCCACTCCTCACACTCCTCCTCATTCCCCTCCCTGCTCCCCAGCTCCTGCCCTAGGGTGGCCTCCACCACAGGCCAGTGTTTCCAGGAAAGGGGCCTAGTGGGCAAACTGATGCCTGTGTCGACGGAAGGTGGAGGGGGTGGCGGCGGTGGCAAGGGGAGTCAGGGAAGACACATAGTAGGCTGCACAACATGTTCGCCAGTGAGGGACTCAGACAAGCAAAATGGAGACTGAATAGCAAGCAGTGAAAAAAAAGTATGCTGAGGAACAGAGAGCCCGAGCGCTGATGAGGGAGACTGAGCAAGGCGGGAGAGAGGGCGGGAAATAAAAGCTTACATAACACATGCAACCTGGCCTATAATACCATTTTGTGTTTTCTCCTTCTGTCAATGGTAGCCATTTTACTTTAGCCATGTTTGCCTTGTGAGTGTGGGATAACTTTAACACTGTAAACAAACACTGTAATTGAATCAGGTAATGAGTTAACAAGTAAAGTCAGGTGGTATAACACGACAGTATAACATGGTACAACATCCTCCTCAATATTAATCAAAGATAGGGACTAAATGTTATCTAAAAACAAAGGCTGGCTATCACAGGCGCAGCCAGAAATGATCACAAATAGAACTGGCCCAGAAATGAGCCAAGAACCTCAAACATAGTTGCATAATGATTTGCGTTGCCCTAGTTTTATTACCACATATGAAGCGTGGCTCTTTGCTGCCACACTGTGGTCATATTTAGTAGTATGCAGAAATCACAATGAACCAACATTGTATCGTATAGAATCAATCCCGATTATTAAGAATGTATGCATTTACTCAAATATATTGATAAACATCTTTCAACAAATCGTCTGTGTATTCCAGTGACTTGAGCCAGAGATACTGTTGCTTGTTAGATCGTCTCTGCTTCAGCTGACTTGAGCTTGAAATATAGCCTACGACAAAAATATTTCTCATGAATGTTCTCCGATACCAGCCCTTTTCGATTTGTCACACTATTTTTTTTGTTTTGTTTAAGTTTCAGCTCCAAAGTCGACGCCCACCCATAACGCGCAGCTATTACACTCTCTATGTGCGCAGTAAATGTAAACAATACGGTAACACTTGTCGTCTCGCGATATTTATAACACGCAGAAAAAACGAGACGTCCAGCTCAGCTGTCAAGGCAAACGACCTACACAACATTAGCCAGTGAATACATCTGCAGCAAACTCAGTCGAGGGCATCAGCAGCACTCATCAAACTGACTCCTACATAAAAATTACTTAACTGCCTTGGTGAGTAGTTATCCTTGATGTTTTCGAAGGCTTTCAAACTAAAGACATTTGCAATGGGCAATGGGCATACCGGTAGCTAGTCTGGTAGAGTTACATCATCGCATGTCATTGTCCGCCTGACTGTGAACGAGTAGCCCACAATTATTTTAATCCTAAAGGTCATGATGATCACTTAATGTTAAATGAAATAGGTAGTCAGATAAAGTACTGTTTTGTTACGATATAACGTTACGTTTGTCTTTGTGTGATGTTCCAAAAATACAATAGCTAGGTAGTATAATCATAGCCATGGGTAAAGGTTTTGCAATCATACATGGAAGAGATAGCCTAATTACACTACACAGTAACTGGGTAACACCCTTTATTCCTAAAAGATACTGGTAAGGAGTCATTCAATTGTTTGTTTGATTTGTATACGACTCATGCCAAAGGACATTTGCAAATGGTTTGTGGTTTAGCCTGTCTGACTGACTTCTCAACATGTGGGGGGTGTGGGAGGCATGGTCATGTCATTCTCTCATTTTGTTGTCCAGAGTGGACTGTATGGCAAAGTTATAGCAGTGAGTGTAATGGTTAAGTTTATTTTTTCCCCAAAAGCTGTCAACATGTCCAAAAACTGGGACCTGGAAGATGAGCACGGCTCTAGATTTATGAGGAAGGCAAGGGAGTCACCTTTCGTACCTGTGGGTAAGGTCAACACCATCACTGGCATCATAGTAACTCAACATTTCCTAAAGTTTGTGTTAATCTTTTTTTCTATTGTTTGATGGAATGATGGACCACAGTAGGTTTGATTTCTATGAATCCTACTTTGAATATTGGGTGAGAGTTGGAGGCAAGTCCCTCAAAGCCACGACACACACATGCCACTGCCATTTAGACAATACTGTACTCGCAATACTGACATGGCTGAAGAGATAATACAAATATGTGTGTTTCTGTGATGTACTGTATTATTTCAGGAATGGCTGGCTGTGTTGGAATTGTGGCATATGGACTTTATAAGCTGAGGTCGCGTGGGGATACCAAAATGTCTGTCCACCTCATTCACATGCGCGTGGGAGCACAGGGATTTATCGTTGGAGCAATGACTTTGGGTAAGAGCCAAAAACACAGCAGCGCATTAAGGATCCTTTAAGCTGGGGAGTGTGAGGATAGATACGAACCATTAAGGGCCAGTGCTTTTACGGGCCCCCACAGAGGAATATACAGAATGTTTGGGATGGGGGCCCACAGTTGTTTAGTTTTTTTCAGCAGACCTTGGGTTCTTTCTAATATCCTAACTCCCGTCCTCACTTGCGCTTGTGGCCCCGTGATGACGACAGAAGTTTATTTCGATAACTCGCAAAAGCGCAATTCAAATGTCATTTTCTCATTTGCCATCAGGATGTTGAATGGGGAATTAGTCCCCCAAATGTTGTGGCTAGTCTGACAGCGGGGAAAGTTTATTGTTTTGTCCACGGAGGCGGGGGTGTGAGTGAAGCGCGAGGCCATGAGCACAGGCCGAGGGCGGGAGTCGGGATATTGGGAAGAAGCCCTACACTTTCTGACCCTAGGGGGTATTCCAGACGTGCCTAAGAATGTGGTACACCTGCTAATAGGCAAGCTCCGGGCATCATTTAGATATGGAAATGAGGACTCAAGGCTCTTCTATTAGTTGATTTACCTCTACCTCCAGGTTAACATAACCTGATTTGCTACTGAAGCACTTTCAAGATTATTTTTGCCTGGCAAGTTGGTCTAGCCCTGCTCTATGCGGCACACCACAACAGGCTACAACTTTGGCCCACCAATCACAACGCAAGGATTACTTACTTCCCTCTGAATCTTTGGGGATGGGCCAGGCTGCATCACAGTGGAGACAGCAGAATGAGTATGGCTAAGAAAAAAATGGTTGTTTGATTACTAATTGCGTTGGCAAAGGCAGCGCAGAATCAATTTGAACATTAACTGTCATGGTGAACAAAATTCAAAAGACACCGCACACTGCTTAGTGTTCCTAAAAAGAACAGTAAGCAGTGTGCAATGTCTTAAGAATGTTGTTCATTGATCACCTTCTCCTGCCTCACACCTGCACCTGCATTGCTGAGGGCTTGTGCACAAGGACTCTCTTGAACTTTGATCAGTACTGTAACTGTAATGGATTGGTCCCACCCACAGCCTTCAGCTATCTGAATCAATTGATAGACTAAAAGTTTAGATGTTTTAGTGTAGCTTTCTAGCTGATGCTATGACTAATCGTAAAGTCTTAAAATATAGACAAGATGTTTTTGGTGACATAATGGCAATAGAATAACTATTTTTCTCTTAAGAGCTACTGACTTCAGTGGCTGCTTGTCTATAGTAAGATTATCATACTGACACATAAAACATATCTCAGTTATTAAAACTTAACAAAAAGGTTAACAGTGCTTTTGGTCTGTTGCAGGTGTGATCTATTCCATGTACAACGAATACCTGGCTCCTAAAGACAGCAAGTGAGCCAGCCAGTCACAGTTCAGCATTGGTGTCAGGTGACCCCACAGCTTTCTGTTCGGCTGCTCTTCCCTTCGGTGTACTGTTCCTCTTAAAGAATGAATGTAATGGATGTGAGTGACTTTTGAAGATTTAAAAAATGCACAGAATAATGACTCTTGGTGACACCAAGGTCAAAATATTAGCACAGACCCTCCCACAGAGGGTTCAGAATGATATAAGTGTCAAAATAATGGAAGAATTAGAGTACAGTGCGTCACCTACTGGAGTGCTTAGTTTCACAAAGAGGTTTGATAATCAAATAACTTAAGGTGGACTGTTCAGCATTTGCAGCCATATGGTCAATGATCAAGCAGATTTGTGGGGACAACCGACCACACACAGGGTGCTGCTCCATCCATTCCATTCACTCTACTTCAAAGTCTACACATTTCCGTCACTTTGACCATGACAGACTGTTGTCATGGTGTACTATACTCAATATTCAGTCAAACCACTGTTAACCTCACCTGCTCTGTGTTGTGTAAAACCTTAGTAAAATACTTGTGTGCTTGAAACCGAATGCAACATGTAAGCTAATTGAATAGGACAATTTTTTTCTTTTGAAGTGCAAGACCAAGGATTAGGATTCACAATGTTTACAACTTTAGTAGCATTTTATATGGAGAGTTATGTGGCAGATAAATTCTGTGTATGTCATGTATGACTGACAGTAAACAAAATTGTGGTTGAACAAGGTCAGAGAAAGACTATGAAACACACAAGAGGTTAAGGCCTCCACATCAAAGCATGTACGTAAATACATTTTCATATCCATATCAAGACACAAACGATCTACCAATAATTCAGGATTCAGATACCTCAAGCCACATTCACCGCAAAACCCAAACCAGCATTGTCACCGAAATCTGACACCTGAAGTAATTTGATGTCTCACCACAGACATCCTCATCTGACCTCATATTGAGGTGGTTTTACAAGTTTTGCTCTTGTTTTATTTTTTTAGTATTATGTTAAAGGCACAGACTGAACCTAACCTAACCCTTTTTTTATTTAGGAAAAACTAATTTTGTCTGATGACGATGCAACTATTCATTCCGTGTCAGTGCCCACTGGTGCTTTATGCCAACACTTGGCTAGGTACATGGCACATGCACACACACACACCATACAAACAAGCATGGCCGAAATAAAGCCATAATTGACCGAGCCAACCAACCGTGTTCAAGGGTAGGGTGAATTGAGTTGTTAATTGACAGGCTGAACATAAAACCATTCATGGAACAAAATGATACTGAATACTCATACAATGTGTAAGACTGCAATAAATTATTTTGTAGAAAAACTTGTTTGTTTGGCATGATTTATTTTTTGCATTTAGAAAAAAAGAACTAAAAAATTATATTCTCAAAGTATTCGGAGAATGGAACTCTTTGGTTCATGGTTTGGAGAGGGAAACACAATGTACATAAACAATTTATCACTGTTGTGATTTTAAAATAACAAATACAACTCCTTTCAATTCAAAACAAGAAAATTATAAATGGTAAGTCCTGAAATGTACGGTGTACAGATTATGACATGGAATTTAATCTAGTCCCTTGTTGTTATGACAGTACACCCATTGATGTAAAGTACGGTAATTTTACTTAAATTACATTATCGCACCCATGAATAGTCCCTTTATCCTGCAGTCCAGGTTAAAGTTTAATACTGTGTCACAGTGTAATTGGTGTTAAATGCCCTAGTAGTCACCAGTGACATCTTAAGCCACAGGGACATTACATCTGTCACATTGAAAGTGATTCATGAGCAAAGACGTCAATGACCAGGAGTCTTTTTGAAATAGAAATGTCCATCCCTTCTACAGACCATGCTGTAGTATAGATACTTGCAGCTTTTTCATGAGTATTACATTATTTAAATATAAGTACTACATCCTGGATGTGTAATAAATAAATAACTTATTTTCCAGTAACTCAAGTCTGCATGTCTCATTATAAGATTAATTCTATTGCTACAACACTGCTCCTACACATGAGGCATAGATTTTGAGGCACAGGACAAACATGCACTTAGGGACAACGACAAGAATGCTTTCATCACTTAATTCTCCAATGTCAACTCCTCTATGACTACTGTAACAAAAAACAAATAAATCAGGAAGGAAAATATGTGAACTCTGGGACCTATAGACCAACCTCTGACAAGACCTACAAGTTTTCTTGTATTTCAAGTGTTATCATGTAGTGAAAAATCAAAAGGCGTTATAGTAAACACATCATGGTAACTTCAGTTATGCACCAATATTCTTTGTGTTGAAAACACAGAGGCTGCGCTTAAGGAATCTCGTGTCAACTAAACTAACTGTACGTCTTATTACAGTTGTTGATCCTGAGATTAAGAGCTATTTGTTGGTTTGACCCTGCGAAAAATGGTTACTGGAAATGGTCTCCTATTTAATAGAAGCCAAAACAGCTTTGTTGAATTGTAATAACCTAACATGTTGGTGTACGTTGAATTTTAATATCCTAACATGTTAGTGTATGTTTCCCAAGTAGAGGTGCAATTAGTTGTAATGTCTTGGAATGGCTCCATGCACTGGAGTATGTGACGGATCAAGAAGAAGAAACAACAAAAATCAACAGTTTACAGTCAAAACTGCCGTTCCCCAACTTCCGGAATGTTCTAAACTATGGAAGAGAGAATATCCACTACTTCAAAACATGTAAGGTCACTTAGGCTTTGTTGTGGGTTTTTTTTTTGGCACGTATGTGGATAAAGTATTGCATACTGGCCTAGGGCAGTGGTGGTTCTGGTCCCACCATTCAGTCCATGTTCAAGCAAACAGGCGCTGCGAAACAGCCATATTAACCCTTTATAGGCTTCTTCACCTCCTGTCCCAGAGCCTTTACCTGGTCCCTCTACCTCTCCACCAGCTCATTTGTGTCCATGTCGTTCAGCAAGTAGATGTCCGTGTGTCCAGACAACCCCATCTGTTAGAGAGAATGGAAAATACAAAAAGACAATGAGTAAGGTCAAATGAAAAATAGATGAATGAAAAAATAATAATAGTTCAAGAATTAGACCTAGGAACTTTGTCCTATTCAAAATAAGTATTCAAACTGTTTGATGATTGCATCTATGCACCACGATACTCTGCTGTTATGTGGCTGGGACTGATGATATCATGGGTATTGGTTGCATTGACTACTGGAATGGAATTGGATTCACCAAGTTCTAGGCCCTCACACCAGACATTACACATCAGTATGTATATACTGTAATAGTGGAGTGTGTAACATTAATATGGCAAAACTACAGCTCACTTCACACAGAAAGCATGACAATTATACAGAACTTACACAATGACATACATGTACAATACTAGTACATATGCCCTTACAATCATCTAGGTGAGATGGAATGAGTGTGCTGAATTAGTTAATTTTGCTTGTTATACATTTGACACGACTGTGCTGGCTGGACCACTTAAATAGACACCAATTCCAAAGTTAACGTAATGCCGAGATATTTTCCTTGGTTAATGTTAGACATGTAATGTATGATGAGATGCACATACAAAGAAAGACAAAAAAAAAGCCCTGGAGACCACAAATTCTACAGAACATATGACGCACATCATTGGATTATGTAATTTTGAACAACATTACTTGCATAAACATAGCATTTGACCTTATGTACTGTTTTATAACAACAACAAACTAGTGCTTTTTGTAAAAAAAAAAAAAAAAGAAAGAAAGATCTAATTACATTACTGGCATGATTTTCAAACATGTACAGTACATTTTTTTTTAAATTACAAAATGTAACTGAACTATTTTTAAAAAATATATATCTTTCATTTGCACACTCGAGTAGGCAGTTGAGAACATTGGAGGTCTTACATGTGCACATTAAAGGCAATGGTTCAATTGTGACTAGTTTCCTTTCTTTTATTACTTCCAGCAAATCACTTTATGATTCTTCTTCACAGTTAAGTACAGTATGATTCATGGGAGTCTTGAGTGTCTCTCATGTGTTTTCGTGAAGTATTGCAAGTCAAGATCAGATTGTACTTACTGAGTAAACATCCTGTGCTACTGGGATAGGCAGCTTGTAAACACAAGATGAGAAACAACAGCACTGAAAACAGAGGACTCGTGGAATACCAAAGTTCAAAGTTCACTGTTCAAAGTTCACTCTACTACACCCAATGAGGAGGAAGTTATACCTCCGGTATCATGCAAGTTCAGAACTAATGACGTTGAATAGCACAAATGATGAAAAATCCACTTGTACAGTAGAATCATTAGTATCCATACCACTTCCTAAGAAACCACGGCAAATGGGATAGGACAAAACCACAGATGAAGTCCTCTTTTGAGTTGTCATTTATTTTTGAATACAGTAAGTTTCAATCAGCAGGTAAAGGTACATCTGTACATTGGTCTTATGCTTGAGTACATGTTCCAGGTTAAACTCAAAACCAAGATAACGGCATTTGTTAACATGGCAATTATACTTTATGTAATGTAACAGTGTGAGACAGAATGGTGAACATGGACACTAATAATATTTTCCCCGAAGACAATATGTAAAGTAAAATGTGACAGGACATCTTACATTCTTAGACAAAATGTATCCACATGGACCAACAGATATTCCACAGAACACACAACAGTGTTTCGTTAATCCATGAAAGGCAAAATGTTAAGATTTTTACAGAAAGGTCTTTGGAAAGAAATACAAAAGAATGGAAATGCCACTCTGGTTGAAAGATTAGATAGAACGCCAGTTCCGTGGAAGCGAATTTAGATTTTAAACGTTTTTCATGTAATGAAAGACTGAATTCACAAAAGGTTGCAGGTCCAATGTCCAAAAAACACTGTTTATACATCTGATGGTGGTGACATGAAGAAAAGGTCCAAAAAAGGAGTCCTTTAGGCAAGGACAAATGTCATATTTTAATATTTCCTGACATTCAAAAACTTCACCAATGGGAGAGATGGGACAATGTACCTACAAATCTACTGTGCACTTTCACTGCAACAGAGAAGACACACAGCACTAACCATAGCAGCTACTTGTAATAGTACGTGGTAATGCAAGTGCAATAACGTGCAATAACGATGTACGAAGAACGGAACTAATGCAATAACTTTATATGGCTCCTTTGAACTTGGTTACAACACTTCAACAACGAAGTGCAGGTAGAGTTATAATAAAAGTGAATACTACGAATAGAACTGTACACCTCTGCCTACTGACTTGAGAACTTTTAATAGACCTTCAAAAAACCTTATTGGCTTTGTAGACCTTGCTTTACTCAAACATTATATTTACATTATTGAATAAAAGGTCACAAAAACAACCTGAACAAACCAAGATAATGTACAAATACAATCTGGAAACAGGTATCGTAGTTATTCACATTTCAAGAAGATTGTTAAAAAGGCACAGATAAAATGGGATAACTTGATCTGACTATTTGTACACTGGCAAATTCCCTCAATGGAAGTCTATGTCATGTGTGGGATATATACACATATTACAGCTACATTTACAGTGTATGTATGGCTCAAAGACAGGTCTGAAACTAAAGCAACAATACCACAATTCCTTTTTTACGCATGTGCAGAAGCTGAATATTAGTTATGCATGTAGCCTTTGCATCCACACATCCTTTCCATTATATATATATATATATATATTATATTTTATTACCACACAGTACCAGTATGTTAGACATTGTGATGAATCATTGCCTTTGGTCTTCCACCATGTCGACACAATATCACAAAAGACTTTGGCTATAGAGCAGAGCTTGTCTTGTAGTTCAGCTATGCATTGGAGTCTGATACAAAAGGGATATGAATGTATGAAAGCATTCAAATGTATGTGCACTGCACAACACTGGTAGACCCAGGGCCAATGTTAATGGACTTCAAGGTCTCAGACTATTACAATGCAACATGCCACATGTTTCACCTCAATTTATTGCTGATTGCTAATTTAGACATTGACAAACTTTAAAAATATTTCTGTGTGTTTTTTTAGGAGTGACGGGGACAAAAAAAAGAAGCTGTTCAAAATAAATCAGTCAGCGCAGTTTCTCAATCAGTCACAGGGGGCATGGGCAAGCTCTTCAAAGTCATTTCAGTGCAACATAACACAGCCCCATAGAACAGAGCTGCCAACGGGCTTTCAGCAAACCCTTTAACAGACAAACTAAGATCCTTTTTCCCCACCCCCTTGGGATCCATGAGAACTAGCGAGTTCCACTAGAACCTCAGGTTTCTATGCCGGAGTTACACAACATGCTCGGTTCTAAGTGTCAAACTCAGGCTGTTCCTCTATGAGAACCCCTGGTGGGTTCCTTACCCTGCTGCCGCAGTCCAGACACGACGCTCCCAGAGCAATCAGACACAGCCATGCCTGAGAGAGAGAGAGAGAGAGAGAGAGAGAGAGAGAGAGAGAGAGAGAGAGAGAGAGAGAGAAGATGGGAAGAGAAAATGAAGAGGCAGAGAGGTTGTAAGCTAAGTAACAACTCATAACAATATATCTGAAACTTGAAGGCTAGACACCTTAAACAATATCATTGGACCATGCATAATCTCATGAGAAAGATGGTACCGCACAAGTGAAGAGGGACAGAAAGAGGCGAAGATGGAAAGATGGAAAGAGAGAAAGAAAGAAGCAGAGAGGGTGGTTGGGTCAGTAGAGTAGAGTACAGTAGAGTAGAGTAAGTTAATTGATCCCCGGGGGGGGAATGAAGGTGTCAAGTGGCTTACATAAAATACACACACATAATGCCCACATGGACATTTCAGACACATACAACAGGTAATCGTTGGAGGAGGGAAATAAAGACAACAGAAAAAAGAAAAAAAGAAACAACTGACAAAGACATCCCTGAAACGTAAAGGCTAGACCTGTCGAGTCAGCTCTGTTTCGTTCAAGCGGTAGTTTCCTGGCCCTTTCACACAACCCAAATATTATTTTCGGGCTGATCTTTTATTTTAGAGAGCAATTCAATTGTTTGAAGCATTGTAAGTTGGCTTCATTGTCAATCAACAGAATTCTGAAACAATTCTGTCAGTCAAACCCAATGAGCTGGCGGTGTCAAGTTACGCTTCCGGAAATTTGGGGTGGAAGTATTCTTGCAGAATTCAGTCGGGGATGCTTCAAAACCGTTGAACGGAGTTGTAAAGATCAGTGGGCTAGACTCTTTCAAGACCATACTATAGACAGTGACATGATCGCTGTACACTGTGATGAAATCCATAATGTGATGATGGAGATGCTACTGGTTCGACAGGTGAAGAGGCTACTCACCAGGTATCCCACGAAGCTCAGGTAGGCGATGGAGAGGAGGGCCGACATCACGTAGAGGGCCACGCTGTCCAGAGCCGTCACGTACACGATCACGAAGTACATGTTGATGGCACACACCACCAGGATGACCACACCCCCACCGATCTTCCACACCCTTTACAGACACACACACACAGGGTAGGGTGAATTGAATTGTTAATCGACAGGCTGAATATAAAACCATTCATGGAACAGAATGATACTCAATACTCATACAATGTGTACAATACAATGAATGGTTTAATTTGTCATCCATTTTCCTGGCTTCGCACCCCTACTTCTACAGTACATTTAACATCATCTATTTCACCTTCACAAAACTCAAACCAAATATGGCGCCATTTTCATGCAGTGGCCTTTCTGTATGGTACGGTATCTATGTTTATGCAAGTCCAGACTGACTCCAGACTCGTGATGGCGCACCATGAGGTAGATGCTCCCCGTGTCTCATATCGCGCACTTGTGCACTTCGGGCACTATGTTTCAGTGCATAGGGCGTTCACGCTGACATTTTCGGTAAATTCAGTGCACTGAAAGTGCCCAGATGATGCCGTAACAACGACTAAAAAACGCAGTGCTTGAACGATGGACACTGCACGCACTAAACTGCCGCCATGTTGTTAATGAAACTGATTCAGTTCAGTAGAAGAGTTTAGTCAACAGTCTCCTAATTCTGTAAGTAATGTTGCTGAGACACCAACCTTTTCATGCCAAGCCAACTGTTGTATGCGAGATGATTGCCATTTACGGTGGAGGAAATGTAAATACGTACAAGCAGGAGATGCTGTGCTGAGCTAATGCGGTGAGGGCACAGTGCATAGCGCTCAAACTTTTTCGGGACACTATGCACCTCATGGCACCCTGTGCACTATGCACTACTAACCACCAGTGCACTGACACAAGTGCACGATATGAAACACAGGGGCTGTATTGTAGATCTTAGCTCTGTATGCTACAAACACCCTCGCAGAGAACCGTAACAACAATGTGTGTCAGCTGTGTGACAGGTGCTGTAAAAGTATGACTCTACTTTAGGGGAGGTCAGCAGAAAGCACTGTGCTCCATGTACTGCAACACTGTCAGCACTTCAGGTGTCTGCAACAATATCATCTAGTCACAAGCTGTACGAGTTGGCAGCAGCAGCAGCAGCGCGCCTCATCATCACTTACAGTCCGTTGGCAAAGTCGTTCATGATGGAGTGGAGGCTGGTGAAGGTCAGGATGGGAATCAATGCAAACGGCAGCTGGGAAGAGGAGGAGAGAAAAGTATCAGGAGGAGGGAGAGGGAGAGGGAGAGAGAGAGAGAGAGAGAGAGAGAGAGAGAGAGAGAGAGACAAACAGACAGACAGAAGAGACACACAGGCAGAGGATGAGTACAGCGTGTGTGAATAAAAAGGTGTTCAAACTGCATGTGACATTAAATAGCAATTATTGACAGGCTCAGTTTGATTTGATTACAAATTGATTGGATTAGAATACTGGATTAGAACAAAGATTTTGTAATTCAGTTCAATGGGTTCAATTTACGTTCTACTACATTGTTTTCAACCAGAGTATTAGTGACACAATCAGTTTAATTTGATTATCGACCTTCAATTACTCAGATTAGATTGTTGGATTATTAGAACAATGACTGCATTACAAATATTAGACAATCTAGTAATATAGACAATATAGTCATTTGGTTTTGCAAGATAATTTTCAAATCTGAGCACAACATGAGGAAATCCTGAACAATATAAAGTTGGGCAATGTTATCACAGCAATTTTTTTTATCTCACTTGCCCCATTTCCAAGACTAGGCAAACATGAACAGTTGAAGTAACCTTTGGTCAACACTAAGGTAAACATAACAGTATAGACAGAAAGGGACATGCCAATGCTGTCAGACGCACCCACACACATATGTTGGCTTATTCATGGTGATTATATTGGTCAGATTAGGAACAGGAATATATGAAAAAACTAGGACCAGGGAACAGATTTGTTTACACCCTCCCCAATGACGGGAAGGGTCTGCTTCTTACAACACCAATGCCATCGATATCCCCACTTAAGTGTCAGGTTTGATTGAAATTCAACAGAATTGCATTCAACAGAACTTTGAACTTTGTGTTTCTGTGACATATTTTGTATAGGAGAGTGAGAAGATGGCAGGAAGTAAGTTAGTGAGAGAGAGAGATAGAGATAGAGATAGAGAGAGAGAGAGAGAGAGAGAGAGAGAGAGAGAGAGAGAGAGAGAGAGAGCGACAAAGAAGTGGAGAAAGAGGGTGCTGAAATGTAACCCGACTCTCGTCAGATGAATTGGTCTTGCTTCACAAAATCCATCTGGAGCTACGCAATAGTTGTAGGTCTCCGAAGTCATGGATTTACCGAAAAATCCTTGCACATGATTGGGAAACACTTGTCTGACATTTTTAATGAGATTTTAACTACTTACAGATTCTGAAAATAGAGTTAAATTACGGAATCAATTATCCATGGTCCATGAGTGTGTCCACGTTAGTGGAAATTGTTGCTGAAAAAAACGGAAGCGTTTCACTCATTTTTCCCCTTGTCCACTACATTTACATTTTGAATCTGAAGGTCCTCCAGACCCTTGTGAGCTCACGAAGCTGTGCGGAAGGACTCAAGGGGCTGACAAGAGTTAGGCTAGCTGAAATGACTACAAGCCAGACAGGGGGGATCAAAGATGGAAAGATTGACCATGGTAAAAAGCAACTAATGGGAATCAACGGAGCAACCTTCTTTGACTCCCATCCATTGTGATTTTAAATCTTGGATCCAATAGAAATGCGTGACATGTTATAAAAACTCCAAACCAAGTCCCTGCCGTGGCCAACCGGTAGGGTACTCGTCTGCCATGCGGCCGACCACTGACTTGTATAGTATAACAGTCAGTGCGGCCGACCCAGGTTCGATTCCCGGCTTGGGTCCTTTGCCGACCCCTCCCCATCTCTCTCCATCTCTCCATCCATTCGCTTACTGTCCACCTCTCAAACTGTCCCATCATCAATAAAGTCGTAAAAGACCAAAACAAAAATTTAAAAACTCCTGCCTAGCTGACCTGCATGCTCTGCAGCACGTTGAGGAAGTCGTTCATGCCGGTCAGGCGGTGCACGTCCTGGAAGATGGCCACCAGCAGCGTGGGGACGATGGCAATGGAGCGCGTCAGCAGCACACGGGCGAAACGAGACCAGGTCAGGTTCAGGAAACCCTACGGAGGAGGAGGACGGAAAAGAAATGGATGGGGGGATGGTCAGAGAGAGAGAAATGGTCAGAGAGATAGAGAGAGAGAGTTAATAGAAGGAAATTCTGACCTTTTTTCAAACCAAAATACAGGGGACAGACCAAAGTTCTGCTGTGCATACACTTTGCTTATACCCTTAATAAACATGATCCCACTAATCAAGCTATTATGACATCTGAGGAGTTGTTGCAATCAGGATCACTTGGTGTGCTTATTGTTATGCTGTACTGTGTACTGAAAAGGGTTGAAACATGACTGTGAGGACTTCCACATCCTTAGCATGGGTCCGGCTATGATGGCATGATGTGCAAACAGCAGTGAAAACAGAATGGGTGAAAGTGAGTGGTGCTGCCACATTAGCAAAGGAGACGTCCAGTTGTCTGATGTGGTGTTAAGACAGGGCTATTCAAATGGAGGCCGTGGGGCCAGATGCAGATTTGCGATAACT
The DNA here is from genome assembly GCF_034702125.1 of Engraulis encrasicolus. Taxonomy (NCBI): domain Eukaryota; kingdom Metazoa; phylum Chordata; class Actinopteri; order Clupeiformes; family Engraulidae; genus Engraulis; species Engraulis encrasicolus. Next base: position 45,295,821 of record NC_085870.1, on the reverse strand, counting down.
AACACTTCAAGTTGGGGATGTCTCTACTATGCATTCACATGAGAGTAAAATCTTATCTAAAACAGTGTCATAGTAAATAGACCATCTCAGGCTACTAAGAAACAGAAAAGTGAATATATGTTCTGTCTGGAAAGTTATCCACTTGTTTTGCACCCTAACCTTAGACATTGTGCTGCCTGCAGTTATATAGATTCTATGTTCGGCCCCTTCACTGGAGGAAATTTGAAAAACTGGCCCTCTGTGACTTTTAATTGAATACCCCTATGTTAAGACATGAGCACACCTTCCAGTTTATATTGCATCACGTCTTCAACGTCTTCCAATTAGAGTCAATGAAATGCACAGATACCCTGAATACGCAAAATGGGGGGTAAACAGTGGTAGGATGATGAACCAAGGCAATGCCAGCCATAGACAAGCTGCTTATTGTGTGAACGGGGTCCGGGTAGTTAATGGTTTTAAAAGTAGACGTCAGGGTGGTGCAACCACAGCTAATATTACTATTGCGTGATGTTAGTAGCTCTACATGAATTCATGTTTCATTCACATGAAACGAATGTCTCATATAATCCAGCAAAAGTAATGATACATATAGTAATTGAATACAAACCATGGTGGTAGTAGCTGTGGTTGCACCACCTGACTTCTGCTACTAAAAACGTAAACGACCTGGCTAAGTGCAAACTGACCTCCATGACAAACTGTCCTGAGTAGGTGCCAGTCATGGTGGAGCTCTGGCCGGCAGCGAGGATGCCAATGGCCCAGATGTACAAGGCAGCCGGCCCAAAGAAGCAGCCCAGGACCACTCCCTACAAAACGTTAAATTGTTGATTAGTTCATGCATACATAGAAAATAACTCTCACATACCAACACACACTCTCCCATACCAACATTCATGGGTTAAGTTTCCATGAACAACCCTGTTCAAGTCAGGTGCAAGTGAGTTACAGTGCTGGGAAAGTTTAATAGGCTATAAAAAGTCAGGTTGTGTGTGACATTTTTCTTCTATGACTCAATATTAATCTTCAGTGTAGTTCACTTACAAATAATTTAGAAAACACTAGTACTCTAGTAGACACTAGTAGGCTATTGGAAAGGATTTTATTTATTTTAAAAGTCATTTGTCAAGAAAATGAAGGCCTGGCAGACTCTTCCGTATAACATCATATCAAATCATAAAGGCACAAAAGCCCCTCCACAAGAGAGACGCACCCCTTTGTAGATGTCCACCTGTAGAGTCTCGTTGTTCATGGGGAACAGGTCTGTGTGTGGACTCCCTGTCTCGTTACACTGAAGGGCCTGGAATGGAAGAGAACCAACAGAATTAACTGGAGCCACATCCAGCTCTCAGACCACACACACACATAGAGATCACAGTAGCCATCAAGGTCCCTCATATTTATTAGTACAGAACTTGTATTAATCCCGAAGGAAATTCAGGTGTCAAGCAGCATAACATATACACAAAAGCACAAATTACAAATACAAAGTCGTGCAATGTATATAACATGTTGTGTATTTCTGTATGCTGCTGGACAACTTAAATCTTTGATAATTAATAAAAGTTCTCTACTGTACTTTAATACTTTATGAACCACATAAAGAAAGTGTAGTTATGGGCATCATAAATACCGTGAATTAAACAGTGGCGAAAATGAAAATTTCATATACAGCCCGCTGTGTACCCACCACTTCAATGTTTGTTCTGCCATAAAATGCCTGTGCAAAAACAGCCACCACAAACACGTTGATGAGGAAGGAGACGAAGAGAGCGATGGTTGACTCGATGAAGAAGTACTTGTTGGCCTCCTTCACTTCTTTCTTGTTGTTACGATCCACCTCTCTCGACTACAGGACACAAAAAGAGCAACGTTTATCTCTCCATTTCAATGTGGACATGATCATATAATGGCTCATTTGTTTAAGTACATCCTAACATACAAAACACACATAGAACTTTGTGCTGATTTAATATCACACTAGGTTTTTTGTAAACTACATAGCAATTTGTATAATGTTTATATATACTAGAAGCCCATAGCATTGTTTGGATGTGTCCATATCTCCAAAGATTCGAGTAATGCATCATGCAAGTGTGTATGTGTGTGTGTGTGTGTGTGTGTGTGTGTGTGTGTGTGTGTGTGTGTGTGTGTGTGTGTGTGTGTGTAGGTTGATGTTGTGGGACATAATGACTGATTGTGTGTGTGTGTGTGTGTGTGTGTGTGTGTTTCTCTGTGTGTGTGTGTTTCTGTGTGTGTGTGTGTGTGTGTGTGTGTGTGTGTGTGTGTGTGTGTGTGTGTGTGTGTGTGTGTGTGTGTGTGTGTGTGTGTGTGTGTGTGTGTGTGTGTGTGTGTGTGTGTGTGTGTGTCCACTACCTTCACGAGTGCTGAGTGCAGGTAGATGTTGTGAGGCATGATGACGGCTCCTACGATGCCCACGGCCTGTTCAAGCTGCGTGGGCCCGCAGCCGGCGCAGTAGGGGATGAACATGCCCTTCAGCAGCTCGCCCTGGTCAGGAGCCACCGCCACATACTGAACATGCCCAAAACACAACAACACAGCCAGGTCAGCTCACTCACACAGGAACACACATTATGCTATGCAGCATACACATTATGCATACATTGCATACACAAACACGCATACACGCATACACTCATGCAGACATGTACACACATGCATGCGCGCGCACACACACACACACGCACGCACTTACGTTCACTCACTCACTCACTCACATCCCCGCACACACATGCACATTTTGGGTGATACAATCCCACATTACGCTGGATAAGAAAGGAGGAAGTTCAAGTCATAACAATAGTACCCGGAAAAACAGCGCTAGAAATGCCAGAATGTCTCTCACAAGTGTGCGCACACACACGATAAGTTTGTCTACATGCGTGTTAATGTGTGACATGGTGCAAGTCCTAATAGCAGCAAGAGTATAAGTAGCCAGATAAACTTGAAAGGAAAAAAACATGAGCTGACCTCATATCCAAAGCTGATGGCCATGACGGTGATGAGAACACCGAAAAACGCCTCGAGTTTCCTCAAACCTGGTGACACAGCAGAAACGGCCATGTGCTTTACAACACACTGTGTAGAGTGAAAGTATTAACTTAATTTGATTTAACCAAAGTAGTTTTTTAAGACAGTGTAGTATTATACAGACTACGTTTAGAGAAAAAAACAACTTCAAAAGACAACAAATCATGTCTATACAGCTCCAGTGGCCTTCATACAAGAGATGAATGCTTGAATAATAACCAAGTCATCCACAATACACTGTGCGACACGATTCTAGCACCAACGTACCATATTTGTCGAGGAAGAGGAACATGAAGGTGTCAATGATGGTAATCAGAACTCCACCCCACAAGGGTATGCTGTGAAAACACAACAATTGGGCACAACAATGGAATAAGCTTGTCATTCACTTTGTGTGTGCGTGTATGTGTGCATGTGTGCATGTAGTTAGACATTTATTTTGTAAAATGTGGACCCATCAACAAACAAACCAGACATGTGCGTCTTTAGATTAAGGAATACAGACAAAGAAAAGTGACACAAGGGTCCCGTTACTGTCTATTTTGTCATGATATTTTGTTTTTCAGGGCTGATTGCCACAAACATCATGATTAAAAAAATAATAATGACTTTTTCTTAGTTAGTTGTTTTTTTTAGTCATAGTTTTTTCTCCAGATGCATGGGTTCCGCCTTGCTCCGTGAACATCACTCTGGAGCTACATCATTAGGTGTACGTCTCCAAAGGCGTGGTTTTATCAACAACAACAAAAAAGCTTGCATGTGATTGGAGGAACCAATTATCTGACATTTTCAATAAGCTGCTAATTGAACTTCTCAGAGATTTGAAAATACAGTTAAAATGACAGAATAATAATATTGTTTCTTAAAACAACTGTGCGTTTCACTTATTTTAACCTTCTCTACTACATTTAAATTTTGACTACATCTCTGAAAATCCTGCGATGCTGATTGGTTCTACTGTATTTTGGTTTGGGATCAAGGCGAATCCAAAGGTCTTCCAGGCCCTCATGTAAGCTCATGAAGATGAGCAGAAATACACAAGGATCTGGCGAGAGTGAGGCTAGGACTTACCGGCCAACGGAGAGCAGGTTGAAAGCGATGGCACAGCCAATGACCTCCTGCATGTCTGAACCAATAATGGCCATCTCCACCATCAGCCACAGGATGATGCGCGGCACCTGAAGAGAGAGAGAGAGAGGGGGGGGGGGGGTTCTCCCATCATTCAATAACTGTTCCAAGACATGCTCTGTGGATTTAAGGCAATGGTGGCTGCTTCTTCCACCATCATGCAACAAGACATGCAATGGTGCAAGAACAGAAATAAAAGGAGCAGGGAGCAGCTCTTCTACGTTCGAGATCATTAAAATACAGTTACAAAACATACTGTGCTTTAGGGATTTTACCTAATACTGAGTTCAAGTCAGCTTAACCGTTATATTTGGCCAAATTGGGACAGTATCCATTAAACTGAAATTCAAAGCGTCAGACTGCCTTAGGTGCCCGGCCTTTAAACATGCGCACAATAAAACCCACCAACCAAAGGCACAAGTACCCTTATCTAATCTTTTTCTAAACGGGTCTGTCCCTCTTCTTACCAGACTTCCCGATGGTGTTTGTTTTCTCGACCTAGTTAAGCGCTCGGCTTATTCCCTTCCTCAACCATTCACCACAAGTCCACAGGGGAATATGAAACCGGACACCTCCAATTTTCGGAGGAGCATCTATCCACAGCTCACTAGGCTACTGAACAGCTGACGCTGCCATGTGCAGTGGCAAGAGTAGCCTACATGTTTATTAGGCTAAAATTGATTTAAAAAAATACAATGATGGTTTTCACTGTATATGTAATACTCTGAAGTGCATTTTACATCTTTCATGCCTGTGAGTTGTGAAAGCTGGTCTGGTTTTAGGTTTTTTCTTTTTTTTACGAGTCATCAAAAGACAAAGCTCTAGGGCAGCGTTTCTCAAACTTTTTCTGACCTAGGACCACTTTGTTCCCCCAAAAATGTTCAGGGACCACCTGTCAACTGAATTGACAGTTGACCGGTGCTAATTTTAATGCAGATCCCTTATTTTCTAGCTCACATTTACAAGCCTGTTTTATTGTGGTGAAAATATGACTGGCTACATTTAGCTTTGCAATAATGTCATGAATATAGCCTACTTCTAGCTTGTCTGTGGACAAGTAGCAATCCCCTCGCGGACCACTTGAGCTCTGTCCACACTTTGAGAATCACTGCTCTAGGGCACCGCTGAATTTTTAATACACGAAACGCTGGTACAACAAAGCCGTACGACACAAGAGCATTGGAGAGACTGAAGGCTTTAAATAGCTTGTGTGTGTGTGTGTGTGTGTGTGTGTGTGTGTGTGTGTGTGTGTGTGTGTGTGTGTGTGTGTGTGTGTGTGTGTGTGTGTGTGTGTGTGTGTGTGTGTGTGTGTGTGTGTGTGTGTGTTTAACTCTCTTGTAGGTGTGCTGACCACTGTGGCTAAACCAGTCGTGCAACATTACCAAAGCCAAACATCCAAGTGGCTGGCTTATTACAGGGGGAAAACCTGATTGCAGTGGATTTCCACACGCCTCCACCAACTGCAGTATGCTTTGGAGTATGGGCTGCTAGTTTTGGAGCAGTATCAGGAAAAGGGAAAACACATAAGAGTGAGGGGTGGACTGGACTTACTGTTGGGTACTGCCGGTTGCAGACTTCAGCCAGGTGCATTCCTGTCACGACACCCAGACGGGCCGCCAAGCGCTGAAGCAGCAGCCCAATGATAGTGGCCCCCAGAAGAACCCACAGGAGCTGAGGAGGGACAAACAGAACAGATTTTAAAAAGGTACACTGTGCAGGAAATGGTCAAAAAAGGTACTACAATTATGCTGCTCATTGAAACTGGGTTGCCTATTGCCAAATTTGATCTTTTCAAGAAAGTTTACAAAGTAATACACTAATATTTTCTAGTATGGCCCAAGTAAAGTCATTTTGCAGCTAAAAATGTATATTTCTGCAAATTCAAAATGGTGGACCATGGAGGAAGATCCCCCTTTTAACGTATGAAAAGTGCAATTTCATAATGAATACTGAGAATTTGATGGTCATGGTAAGTATTCATGAAAAAGGTAACATTAGTGAATGGGTAGCATGAATTATGGAAATAAACAACTAAAAATCTTGCACAGTGTACCTTTTGAGCATTCTATAAAAAGAATGTGTTCTATAACAATGCAAGATTCTATAATTCCATATTTTATTGAATGACGCCCAGAATTCTATAGAACTTTCACTGCCCGAACATTCCCGTCACACCGGTGTGACGGTACACTCTTAAAGGTTAAGAGCAAAAGAACAATATGTGTAAGGTTTACACCTTAATATACCGCTTACAGCATAAGCCGTGAAAATATTTAATCTTTCTTTCTCTGCGTCTGGGGGGAATAAATGATCATTCACTCATCCAGCTATACCCGTTTATGACCCATTACCACCCTACATAGTAATTATGTGCTGTGCTGCAGTGCCAGAGGATGATACTTAACAACAGGGTATTCCGACTGGTTTATCTGCTGAGAAATTGTATTCCTACTACGTACCTGTGTACATTAACATTTAAAAGGGAGAGACAACCTGCACATGGTACGCAAAATAGTGGTGATCAAAGCGCATTTGTTTTGTGGCAAAACCACTCGTACACATTCAATGTCAATGTATTACTGAAGATACAACAACAGATTACATGCATATCACAAGAGTCCCTACTTCAGCAGCTGAATGCCTGGAAACCTACAACTTGAACCTACAAGAAATTTCACACCAATTCACTTCATTCAGCTCAGAAATCATCCTGAAGTCCAGCTCTTCAGAAACGCCACTCGAAAATGTTCCTCCTCGCCATTTGTGTATCAGCTCAGAACAAACTGCACATGCAGAGTTTGTTTTGCCACAGTCACAGCAAACACTTCACTATACTTGGCCAGTAACAGAGCCCATCCACACATGCTTCACAATAGTATGTCCAACAATGGCCCACCTTAAAGCCAGCTTTAGCTCCGGACTGCAGGTCTGACTCGATGTTGCCTGGGTCCAGGTAGGCTATGCTCATCAGGAAGCCCGGCCCGGTGAAGGCCCACAGCTTCCGGAAGCTGAAGAGCTTAGGAAGAAAAAAGAAAAGAAAGATATCAGACATAAGTAAAGTAAACATAGAGGGACACAAGCAGGTCATGAGGTACATTCACTCATCGCAACAATATCACATCATTCAGTGGCTGACCTCGTTGTGTCACACTTGTGAAGTTCATACATAGGATTAAGATCAAAAGAATGCTACTACTAATGGCCAGTGCTTTTTTTCTAATGATTTTTTCCCTTTAAAATGCTCAGTCATGCATTTCCATGCGGTGTCATGCTTGAGGTCTGAATGGCCTCTGCTCTACACATTGCTGTCTTGAGTCAACATCAGCTTAGTTAAGTCACGTTAACATGACAACAGCTTCTCCTTTCACATCATTTTTATTTAGGGATGCGGTTTCAAGTAACTGTTCATGCAATGCTCACTGATAATTTCGTGGGTGAACCAAAGCCAAACTAAAAACCAATACCCGGAGTTGTTAAAACAACTGCTGGCCTATACACAGTTTTACTTTTGCGAGACATCAAATCAAAGTAACAGAGTGGTTGAATCATGTCTGAATGGCTGAATTTGCTGCACCAACAACTACAGTGTTTCAGTCAGATATTCTCTCTACATCTCTTTTTATTGAGGACAGCAATGTGTCTTTCTGTGCGTGCTTGTGTGCGTGTGCGTGTGTGAACGAGAGAGAGAGAGCGAGAGAGGGGGAGAGAGAGAGTGAGAGCAAGAGAGAGAGAGAGAGAGAGAGAGAGAGTTTAGAGAGAGAGAGAGAGAGAGAGAGAGAGAGAGAGAGAGAGAGAGAGAGAGAGAGAGAGAGTGTTTGAGATAGAGTGTTTGAGAGAGAGCGAGAGAGAGAGAAAGAAAGCCTCCAGCCTTACCTCGCCGGCATCCTCTGGGATGGGAACCTTCTCCTCAAAGTAGGTGGAGAAGGGCTCATCCTGCACCACAGGGGAGCCAGGCGGAGAGATGCTGCTGTACTCCGTACGCTGGATGACCCCATTCTCCTGAGGGTCATCTAGAGAGAGAGAGAGAGAGAGAGAGAAAAAGAGAGACAGACAGACAGACAGACAGACAGACAGACAGACAGACAGACAGACAGACAGACGGACGGACAGACAGACAGACAGACAGAAAGAGTAATGGCAGACAGACAGAGAAAGAGAGGGGAAAATATTATTAAGGTAAATAAAGAAAAACAACTACTGAATATGCTGAGCAAAAGGAGGACTCCATGCCTTTTTATTTTCTCACAACAAAGTACTGTGTACAGGAAAAACTGAGAAGTGTGAAGTAGCTGGGAAAAAAAGATTGCAGAGACAATACTATTTGTGTTTGGCGGTATAGTCTTGTATTCCACGTTATAGGGTAGTAAAAAATTAATACAACATGTCAATGACATTTATTTCAATCCCCTTACAAAGTAGCATATAGACTGAATTCGTAAAACTGGTGGTCATCTAAGGATATATGTGTAGCATAACATACTGAACTCATTGGCCTGACATTGTAGCAAACATGCTGGAATTGTGAGATTGACAGTCACCTAAGGATACATAGTTTATAACAGAGTGGACCCATTGCCCCATATAAAAGATTCCTTGATGGAGTCAAAAGTCTCTCAAGGATGTGTTACGCAAGACTATTTGGCAACTTGCAGTCAAGCTGTGCAACGGCACGCATGTACCAATGCTTGTGCTAGCCTTGCATTTATGTTGATGAGGATCACAAAGTAACCAGCTTATAGGCTTATACCAACTTATAACCAGCTTATACATTTATGGTACATTAGTTTGGAATGATCCTTTATGTGGTGAAGAAATATTCATAGAAAATTAGTTTGCGAAAGGAGGCAAATATGATGGGCGTTAAGGTGGTAGGTCCTGCTACACTGGTAACAATGTACACATAAGATCAGCCACATAAGACTGTCAGCCGCATACAGCAGATCCTTGTGATAACACATGAGTTATGTGGCAGGAGGGATTCCTCAAAAGCGTCTCTTTCTAGAATTCCCTGGCAATGAGCAACTGTGTAGAATGCACTCCCCCCAGCACCATTTATTTTCCTGCAGTTAGTTGTAAGATCAGTCTCATTCAGTTCTGTCCGAATCAATTATATATGTTTAACTCTTCGGTAATTAATGGGGACACAGACACACAGGATGATAATATAAATCTGTTATGCTAGGGGCTTCACAGACATGTCCATCAATTATGTTCTGTCAGAGGCTTGTAGGAGCTAACAGTATAAAAAGACAATGTCCCAAACCATATGGCTCAAGCTTAAGACCACAGCCAACCAGGGCTTGACATTGGGTATGGGAGAAATGGGTAAAACTTGACCTTGGCAAGAAACACTTTTTTGTCTCACAAGCCATTTTGGCAGGTAACTTATACTTGTGTAAGCCATGTCTCAGTAGCATATATCTTTTTTGCACCTTGTGTTATATATATATATAGGTTCAAGATTTAGAGTCTACTTGTCTGATATACTGTATATTTAACATTTATCCCACTATGTGTAACACACTATGTTCATAGGACTGATCATCTTGTTTATCACTTTCGGAGCTTTGATGTTTCATGGTAAAGAAAATGTGTCCAGAAAACACTGACAACAAAACTGTAGCTAGTAGAAAGGCTGAATGGCTAGTGACTCTGGAAAACCACTGGTCACTGTTAATGTCAAGCCCTGCAGCCAACGTTTACAAGACACTGTTACTACCATCTACTATCATTGCCAACTTTTACAGCCTAAAGAGGTCTTCACCTCAACAAAATACCCCTCCAGTCCAGTTATGATGTCCACTCAATAAAGTCATCCAAACGAGAGCAATAACCAGCAAGAAGTCACGGGAGCTAATGTGGTAATACTCACGGAGTCTGGAGTGCTCTCCTGGTGTGCGCTTGTGTCCGTTCATCTCTACTCTGTTCTCCCAACGCTCAACTTTATGACTTGGCTTCCCAGTAGACTTTAAACTGCACACGTGTGTGTGTGTGTGTGTGTGTGTGTGTGTGTGTGTGTGTGTGTGTGTGTGTGTGTGTGTGTGTGTGTGTGTGTGTGTGTGTGTGTGTGTGTGTGTGTGTGTGTGTGTGTGTGTGTGTAGACTTCCTATTTCAATGTTCTGACTCACAACAGCAGGTTTGCTGTGTTGGACACAGTGACATTTCAAAAGCTTCGTCACAATCACCTGACTTTCTTGGTTGTTCCTCAATGCACATTTCCCATACATTCCCCCCAAAAATCACAGTCTAAAGCGACCAAAAGACATTTCTCTACATAAAGAATAAAACCACTGGAACCTGATCACACTGTTGAAGCGACAAGGAGACAGACAGCATTCACCAATTCCAGACCATTTTGCCAGGACCGCCCATCCATACACAGAGACTACGGTAGTTACACTTAAGGGAGTACAGAGCAGCACAGAGAAGAACCCATGAAAGTCTACTACACTGATCAATGCTCCATAAAGTTTAATGGAACGATGTTTTAGACACTAGGTCAAACGCAATGAAGTAGTTAGTGCAGAGCCTGTCTAGAGAACAGTGCAGCATGAAAGGGTTACACCGTAGGGCAGGGGTGGGCAATTATTTTGGCCCGAGGGCCGCATTGGGTTTAGAATATTGACCGAAGGGCCGGATGCCACGACAACTTGCCCATGTCAATACTAAAACATAGTGTACGCTGAAGTAATTTGGCATCAATTATATTCCTGCACATTGTAATTAGATGTATTTAGATGAAGCAAAAGTCTTTGGTTAATATTAAATTCACAAGACTCTGGTTTTAGGTAGCATTTTAAGAATGTTGAGTAACCATTTGAATTTGGATTTAAAAGTTGTATTTTCGTAAAGGCTCTGGGGGCCACATGAAATGGCTCAGGGGGCCGCATGTGGCCCCCGGGCCTGAGTTTGCCCACGTCTGCCTTAGAGTAAGCGGAGTAACATTTATAAATCCCGGAGGAAATTAAGGTGTCTAGTAGCATACATAAATACACTGTACACAAAACATTAAACACATTATTGCACAACATTTTAAACATGTAAAACATATAGCACACAATGCTGATGTTCACAGCAAGAATGAAAGGCATTCTGGCAAAAGACCAAAAGTGAATTTCAGTTGTGTGTGCGTGTGCGTGTTATGGTGTATTTAATGCTCATACAGAATTTAAAAAACACTTAGCTTTACCCTTCCTTTGGTGAGCATTCAGTCTCCTGTTGTTGAGAATGCACACCTAGATGAGGTCCTATATGCAAGACTAGAGGCACACATGGCTGCTTAATGCCATAACATAAACATACACATGAAAAATGGCTAAGCACATGTCGCCAGTGCCTTCTTGTAAACTGTGCTCTGCTCAGTGTTTTGTGTGCCTGGGTCAGTTTTACAGGCAGTGTGTACGGTTAGGTATGCTTGCAATCTATGTGTGTGTGTGTGTGTGTGTGTGTGTGTGTGTGTGTGTGTGTGTGTGTGTGTGTGTGTGTGTGTGTGTGTGTGTGTGTGTGTGTGTGTGTGTGAATGGGCACATACCTTTACTTGAATGTGACGTGTGCACGTTTTTAGTGTCTGTCTTCTATGATTCATGCATGTACTACATATGTAACTGTGTGTGTGCGCCCCAGTCTGTGTAGCTTGTGTGTGTGCCCAATGTGTGTGTGCCGACTACATGACTAGAGCAGTGGTGGTGTGATCCTGAATAGTTACATTGCTCGAGAGAGTGACTGTGTGTGTGTGTGTGTGTGTGTGTGTGTGTGTGTGTGTGTGTGTGTGTGTGTGTGTGTGTGTGTGTGTGTGTGTGTGTGTGTGTGTGTGTGTGTGTGTTGACCTCTTGACTACAGCAGCGGTATGATCATGTGATGCGAGTGGTTACCTTGCTGGAGGTCGGGCTCCCCGTCCGTCTTCATGAGGGAGGCGAGCTGGGGGGCAGCGGGGGTGACAGCAGCGGCAGCAGAGGGGGGGTCTAGCGGAGCTGACGGCTGACCTATCACAACAAACGACACACGGGAGCCACATCCTTACTTACAGTCACAGTCACAATCACCGCACTGTGTAACCCACTTTCCTCTAGCAGTCTCCCACTGCCTCACAGTACAGTAGAATACAGTAGAGTATATTACAATACAATACAACACAGCACAGCACAGGGCTTCACTCCAAGCCAAGGAATTCCCCCATGTGACTTTTTATAGTTAGCAGTAGGAAAAGAATGTGCCAGGGCTAACCACCACCACAACCATGGTTACAAAGAGAGCTTGGAATAACACAGACAAACCACAAAAACTATGACAAAAAATGCCTTGGCACCCACACGGTGTGGCCCTACCATTGCTATTCCAATGGCCGGCCGTCATAACCAGTTCCTCTGGCTTGTTCATGCTTCCAGGAAGAAAGCCCAGACAATCCTCTTTCAAAGGCTGACGAGAATGTTTCAGGAATTTCTTCCTAGTGAAGACTGAATGACTAGGTAGAGAGAGAAAACCAGCGCAAAAAGCCGGAGGAGAAAGAAAAAGACAGAGAAAAAGAAGAAGAGTCGAGAGGCACGAGACCAAGGAGAAAGAGTGAAAGAAAGGAGGAGGGGTGATGGAAAAAAAAAGACAGCAAGTGCACCTTTGAGAAAATCCCACCTGCACTTCCCCCGCGTGAAAACCAGCCAACCAGAACGCCGCTATGAACAATCAAAACTCCTCCCACTCTGTGCACGCCACATGAGGAAACAAAATGAAGGCTTGGTGCCAGGAAACCTTGACCCAATTCCTGTAGGGCTCCGACCGGCTCCAGAGGTATCGGGTCGCAAAACCTACCCTCCTCACACAGTCCCACCCGGCAGATCTTAATACTCAAAAAGAAAACACTTTGGTAAGGTGTAGTAATGTTGAACTGGCACTGCTTTGGAGGGAACTGAAGACGAGGGCTGGGCAGGGAGCTTCACTTCTAGCAAACACTGAGTGTGAGCAAAGAAATCTTAACGATTATCAATTTAAGAACCTATTAACATATTTTTTTGTTTTCTTATAGTAAACTTTCTGCATTTATTCTGTTCCAAAAAAAAACTTTGAGAATGCTTTGAAAGTTGCGCCAATACATCAGCAATATTACTCCAAGTAATTATCATTTGACAGTTTGTATAGATTGTCAATGATTATAATTTAATTGAGCATTTTATAAGGCCCTACTATCAAGCAGCCCATACTAAAGACTGGGCTCACTACAGTAAGTATCACACCTGATGAGTGGAGTCAGAAGCTTTCAGCAGGATGCAGGGCATAACCCTGCGGAGAGTCTGGAGCACCACTGATAATCTTCAGCTGTGCTGCTAACTAATTATTTTGTGTTAAAGTGTTTGCATGGATAAAACGAAAAGATTAATCCGTGAGCTCCAGATTTTCCTGTGATACATTACTGTAGCTGTCAATCAGCCAAATTGGCTACTTGCTGATTAGACACCTCAGGAAATTGTCTTGCAGTCTATCAGCTTATTCATATTCAGACATCAAGAGGGCCATGCATGCTGGCAGTTTATTATGCAAATCCTCAATCTTCATGTAATAACTGACCCAACTGTCTCCTATGGTGACAGTTTTCACAGTTTTGTAGTATAGTGTGTGAGATAGGCTGAACATTCAAGCTAGCTGTGATAGTGTGTTTTGATGGCAACTCCGACTGATCCCTCTTATAGATTTATCTTAACCTAGTAAGCTTACAACGGTCAACACTGGCATTGTGGTCCAAATGAAAATGAAAGTCCCCTCTGGACGCAAAATATAAAAGGGTCATTCCATGTCAATTCACACGCCTTCCCCACATGACCCTCTCCGATTTAGCCGATATCTCACATACAGGTACCTTTTGATGTCAATTGAAAGAATACCAAGTATTAGCACCCTACGTCTAACGGTTGCGGAGATGAAGCCCTCCAAAGTTGGGGTGCCATGCCCACTTTTCAAGCAGGTGAATTGCATACAAAATTTACAAGCAGATTTTGACACCTCTGCTTTTAGTTTGAAGGAAGATACAGGCCTAAAAATCACCATGGCCCCTCAATATGACCCTGTCTACCAGATGTAAACTTACTTAAAAGTGGCATGCCTTGATTATTTTTGGCTATATTAAGCCTGAAAAACTGAATTAGTGAAACGTGTGTTGAAGAGTCTTGCCACTTTGGGGTTCCAGATCTTGGAAACTATGCATGCTTTGGGAGTTATAATTGATTTTCCATCATATTTGGGAACTGTACAGTGTATTCCAAAAAAAGTAGGGCACTCAGCCTTTTAATGATGGAATAGGAGGGAATCAAAAACAGCTTTTGGACAAAATGACCTTACGGTACCCTCTACTTCAGGCCTCAAATTAACCATGTGGGCACTTGATGACTGGAACGCCCTTTTAACCCCATGTACAGTAGCACTGTATCAAACATTCAAGCATATTAATCTTGGCCTTCAAAGTATATGTTTTTGTCTATGTCTTATCACAGTGTCTGTTTTGTCTGCTGCCATCTGCTGGTCAAAAAAACGCAACAACAGTGTAATTTAAGAAAACAAAAGGGGTTGGAAAGTCTTGCCCATAATTTACCAATAAAGTAGCCGAGAAATCTAGACGCCCCTAGGGGTTAAGCTTGCTAGGCTGCCAATGAAGCACTTTAATTCTACAGTATATTGCTATATATTAATTATGATTTTAACGAGCATTATGCAGAATGCTCAATCATGATTACATTTCTACCAGGACACCCCCACCCCCATGTCTGGTAGAAATGTAGTGCAGGGTGAGGCCATCTTGGGACTGGCATCATGATTGAGTATTAATCAGTCACACTTAGAAAATTATTTAAACTAGAAATATTCATCATGCTTGTTAAAATCATAAATATATAGCAATATACTGTATAATAATTACAGTGCTTTATTGGTTAATTATGGGCAAGGTTTTCCAGCCTCTTTTGTTTTCTTACATTACGCTGTTGTTACTTTTTTAGACCAGCAGATGGCAGCAGACAAAACAGACACTGTGATACGATATAGAGAAAAACACATATACTTTGAAGGCCAAGATTAATATGAAGAACTTTGAAAAACAAAGTTTTTCCAAGCTTGAATGTTTGATACAGTGCTACTGTACATGGGGTTAAAAGGGCGTTCCAGTCATCAAGTGCCCACATGGTTAATTTGAGGCCTGAAGTAGAGGGTACCGTAAGGTCATTTTGTCCCAAAGCTGTTTTTAAGTCCCTCCTATTTTATCTTTCAAAGTCTGAGCGCCCTACTTTTTCTTGAATACACTGTACAGTTCCCAAATATGATGGAAAATCAATTATAACTCCCAAAGCATGCATAGTTTCCAAGATCTGGAACCCCAAAGTGGCAAGACTCTTCAACATGCGTTTCACTAATTCAGTTTTTAAGGCTTAATATAGCCTAAAATAATCAAGGCATGCCATTTGTAAGTACATCATCTGGTAGACAGGGTCATATTGAGGGGCCATGGTGATTTTTAGGCCTGTATCTTCCTTCAAACTAAAAGCAGAGGTGTCAAAATCTGCTTGTAAATTTTGTATGCAATTCACAGGCTTGAAAAGTGGGCATGACACCCCAACTTTGGAGGGCTTCATCTCCGCACCCGTTGGACGTAGGGCGCTAATACTTGGTATTCTTTCAATTGACATCAAAAGGTATCTGTATGTTAAATATTGGGTTAATCGGAGAGGGTCACCTGGGGAGATTCTAGGGAATCATGTGAATTGACATGGAATGACCCAATATCAAAACAAACAGTAGCCGATTTCTGCTCTAACAACAGGTTTTACATGTGAGCGTTTCAGCCATACTGTTCTCACTGTCATTAAAAATACGTATACCAGCATTCCACTGCTACTTAAATATAAGGGACCAATTTATGGCTTAGACTACTTGACATAAATCTCTCTGTAGCGAAGGGGAGTAGAGTTGGCCCACTGGGACTCGAACCTGGACCTTCTGGGGTAGCATACTGGGGCTCTGACCACTACACCAAAGAACTAAGCTCGTTGGTATGACAGTCAGAGCGCACCCATAACCCTAGTAACACACTACCTTCCCCTTTAGGAAGGGGACCCCGCACGCACTTCACACACTCTTGGTGTCCCTCACATACCACCCACAATACGTCTCCCATTCCAGGATGCCCCACAGTCCATGTTGGGGTGGGTGGGGTCCCTCACACCAGCGTTATCCATCCTGGCCTGGCTAACACAGCTGGGTGCACCTCCAATGACCTCACAGCCGGTCATTCCACTGCTGAAACCCTTTGTAACGAGGGCGACTAGAGTTGGCACGCCAGGACTCGAACCCGGATCTTTTGGGATACCATACTGGGGCTCTGAACGCTGCACCAAAGAGTCAGGCTCATTGGCGTGACAGTCAGAGGGAGTGCACCCACAACCCTTGTGGTGACGGCCACTCCATCACACTCTCATACAACACACCTCCTGTAAAAAGTCTATTTCTGATGACTCGTATTAAGCTTAGACTGCACATGGGGGAAAAACTTAACTCAGCATGATATTTGCCAACATAATCACCACACTGCACCCCAGACCACACAGCAATATGTCAGACACCAACCATACCATTTTTTTTTGTCTTTTTCAACTTTATTCGACAGGACAGCGTGAGAAGTGGACAGGAAGCAAATGGGGAGAGAGACGGGGAGGGGTCGGCAAAGGACCCGGGCCAGGAATCGAACCCGGGTCAGCCGCATGGTAGACGAGTGCCCTATGGTAGGCCACGGCAGGGCCCAACCATACCATTCTAGTGTAGTGTTGCAAAATGCCATGCTGAACACATGGTACAGCAAAGACGGCCTAGAGACCCACTCAGTGAAGAAATGAAAATGTTTACTTTGGTGATTATTTTAAGGCATGGCATGACATGAATGACCAACATTACGAGAAGCTCAATTGCCTACTCTGTTCGCTAAGTGGGATTTAGCATGACTAATACTAATCCGGACATTGTGAAATCATGACAAGGCAAGAGGGGAAAATAGAAAGTTAAAAACACATGACAAGCAAACTGTGGAGGTGTAAGTTCACCATGCGAAAGAAGTAGGGCTGCGTGAAGAGCGTCTCGTGTCTTTTGTTGCAATGAAAGGGTTATTTCACTACAAAAAACAACAACAAAAAACACTTCCTGTCTCTAATTCCCACAACCAGCTCCCAGAAGGTGCAAAACAGTCGCAGTGAAATTCATTCACACACACAACCAGAAATTATAGCATTAACTACTACGGAGGACTGTGACTCTGCTTGCCTTCAGTAATAGCATAATTACAGGTGGCTGAGAGCTGGGGAATAAATTGTGAGAGAGTCTAGACTAGACGCGAGCGGGGTCTCATACTCTCATTGCCTAGCAGCTAGAATTGAGGGGGGTAGTAGCAGGGAGGGGAGGAATGTATAAAGTCCCAGGCTAGCTCACCAGTTAGTCACATGGTCGTGAAACATCAGATAGAACTCCCAGGGAGAAAATGAACTTAAGACAGAGGAGTGTAAAAGAAAAGGACAAGGGGTGCACTAACTCCCGTCCTTTTCTGTGGCCCCTGGCCTTGTGTCGCAAACTCAACGTCGTTGATGATACATGTTTCTGAGCTTATTTGATATCTTGCAATTAGCACAATTCAAAAGGTCCTTCTCTCATTGGCAATCAGGGTGTTAAATGTGGAAAGCCCCCCCCCAAAAGTTGCACAGGAAAGGACAGGGGGGGTACCTAACCCAAACTAATGACTTAACAGGGGGAAAAACACCTTTATATCATAAAGTAAAAAGACTGTCCCGTACGAATGGAAAACTGTAGTTTTTTTCACTACGGAACTATGTTTTGGGCTCCATTCTTCAGTGTTTGTCTGTGTGTTTTGTGGTAGGACTTTTTCATGTCCAACAGTGCATTTACGAAGAGAGCACTTTAATGACTTTGTGCAGAATACTGTAGTAAAACTGCAGTTTTGATGTTAAGCTTACATTACAACAGACTTTTTTTCATGCCGTGAGTATGCCTAGGGAAAATGGCAGAAAAAGTAAAAGTAGAAGTCTTCAAATCGAGAACTTTTTAGGCGGGAAAATGAGTTAGGGGTAGAGGTGGTGAAGCATTGCGTGAGCGTTGAGGTTCAGAAGAAATCTCTCTGATCACCCTGTCCCCTGCCTGCCACGTCTCTAATCTGTGGATTCCAGCTCCCTTTTATCTCCATGTCAAACATAACGGAACACACACACACTTGCCTCCAGTACACACCCAACATCCTCAACTAACTTCAGTGAGCACATGCAGTCCAATATTCTCCAGAGCAAAATACATTACATGATTTACATCCTTGTGCATGTTTTCAATACATCAAGGGACTATACCGTGTTATGTATAAACGCCACACACATTTCAGCACAAGTTGAATCAAGTTCCTGTTCTTCTTCATTTCCTCTTGGAGGGAAAAACATTACATGTGGCAGAGTTTCACAACAACTACCAGGAAGAGCAAGTGCCCCCATTCAGTCAGTATAGACTCTAGTACACCATAAAGCATTAGGCCTATGCTATACAAGGAACCCATATAGGCACGCGTCATGTGAAGCTACGTTTACAAGTCCAGTTTCATCGTGGAGCCTACTGTTCTCAAATACTGCTGAAGATAGAGAAAGCAACACTGATGACAGACGATGGCACACCAAACACTGCCATGGAGGAGCATGCATGCCAAAATGTCATGGGGCACTGTGACTCATCAGCAAACGCCAGCCTGCCAGGCTTTCTACATGTTGCCCTTGGACAAAAAGCTTTTATCTAAATTGACACAGAGTGCCAGTGAGATTTTAAAGTAATGGCAGGTGGGCGAGAAAAAGGCCTTGACAGGTTGGAAAGAAATGGAAAAAATAGGCTGCTTTCCCAGACCAGTCAAGGACATTGACTGGCTAGACAGATTACCTACTCAATCAACTAGAGCGTACAGAAAGGAGTGATGGATGTTTTGGTGTCTCTCACAAAGAATAGAGCAATTCAAATCAGTATAAATATGTTGTGTTTTATGACAGCGAATGTACAACTAGTGCTATGCATACACAAAACACTTGCCTGCCCACTTAACACACAGCTAAAAAGATAACATACCGAGATAATGGAACTCGGTGGATCCTGTCCGACTGTCTGATCAGAACACTTGACTTGACCAACGACAGCTGTAGACTACATTCTTGTTATAAAATTGATGGATCTAGTTTGACTCACCAATGCAATCAATGGAATAGTTATAAGCAAATCTTTCTATGGAACACAGAGCATACCCCAACACACCAAGATGACACTTCAGCACGCAGGTAAATTTGGTTAGTTAGCCAACAACCAGGACTTCCATTATTACACAATATCTTGAGCTAACTGAAACCACACAGCGCCTCAATTGATGTGGGTAATGATTTGATACGATGAAGACAGGTCAAATGACAAACATATAACTTTTCTAGGCCACATAGCAGTCTCTTTGACCGTGGACAGACATATTAGCATGTTAGCGGCGGTACATATTGCAGGATCAGGAAGGGGAAATAACGGGATGTGGGTAAACAGGACACTTACCCGTGTGTCACTTGTGCAGATAAATGGACCTTAATTGTATGTAAAGGCTGTAGTTAGGCATACTCCAGACAACATTAGGACATGACTGCGGCTAACAAGCTGAAGGCATGAGAAATCCTTGCGACACACATTTTCCTTTGAAACCACGCCTCCTCCAGATGATGTCAAAAGATGGAGCCGGAAGTCACCTGTCCCCGTATGTGATTTTTAGCTGTTAAAAGACTTAGTTTTTAATATTGATTCATCCGTTACTGTGTGTTTAACCTGATATTTAATATGCCACCTCAAAAGAAACAATATGAAAAAAATACATTTTGAAACATTTCCACTCGTTCACATCACATTTTCTTCTCTGAGCTCATCAGCTCATATGAAAATGCCGACCTCTAGTGGTTTATAAATGCATAACAGCTATGTTAAGACCTCTGACCTTACCTGTCAAAGAGGATGAAAGCACAGCCCTTATGCTTCCTTTAAAAATGTGATGGAAGTCTTTGATTTTGTATCGACTCACAGACTTTTAATTAGATTATTATGATGTTGGTTGAGAAAATGAAACGTTTTTGCTTATTGCATACTGTGTGAGAAGAAGTGGAAATGACAAACCACTGTAACACAATACATATAAGCTGTGGACAAAAATATATATAAAAGGACAAAAAAGCAGATAACAGTTAATTTATTTTCAAATCCACATAGATTGTACATAAACAGATTCTCAAAACAAATATTACCTTATTAGGACTATACACAGCAAAGGAACATGGAGATTCCAGAACAGATAGGTTAGGGAACATCACGAAACTGTATGCATTTAATATACCTCTTACCCTAGGCTACTGTTAGATGTACAATACACAGTATGTCTATTCTCTCTTTTTTCAACTGTACTCTCCCTTAATCTGACTGTAAAAGTGGAAAATATTCACATCAGACTAATCTATTTTCGCTGTACTTTAAGTAGACCTCGGTTACTGTGATTAACTCGTCCTGGCACTCTCACCAGTGCCATTTCCAATCTGATTTCATAAAATGTCCTATATAACTCTGACATTTAATTTAGCCTGTCTGGTTCAATTACTATTCTGTCTTTAACTGCCTCACATTGCTGTCTACTACGCATCATAATCAGAGGACAGGGTAGCCTGTGATTCAGTAACACCTTCTGATTGCCTGTTCTCCTCCACTCCTTCAGTGGTGTAGATTTTGACAGATCCTTTGCTCCCCTCTTTTTCACTGGCTAACATGGGTGTTTCGTGCATTCCCGCCAAATCAGTGTCATTGCTGCCATCCAAGTCGTTGTCATCACTTTGTGATGTTTTAGTGATAACGTCAAGCTCTTCATTCAAGCTCTCAGTCTGGTCTGAAAAGGTTGTGAAGTCCTCTGCTCTGCCATCCTCTGCCTCAGTCTCTAAGAGCCTGTCCTCTCCCTCCTCCCCTTCTCCCTCCCCATCTCCCATGATAACAGTGTCTCTGGAGGCATGGCTGTCCGAACTGCTGCATGATAAGGTATCCTCCTCTGAATGCCCTTTGCTACCCCCTTTACCCGGTTTAATCAGATTGAAGGATCCCAATTCACCCTCTGCGACTGTCCCACTCGCAGAAGCACTCCTGTCACTGGTAGAGCACTGATGTTCCGCAGCGTTCCAGTATTGTGACGTCACTTCCTGTAAAGTCCACGCTTCATGATCAAACATCGAATCGTCGTCCAGGTCTAAGTCCACAATGTCTGAGCCAACACTGTCCGGGTTTTCCCACGACTCTGCTGCCTCCTCCTCCTCGTTCTCTGAGTCTGGTGCCGTGTGCTTACGGATGCGGTGCACAGCGTCCCAGAGAGACTTTGGGCACTGAGCCTCCTCTTTGGGGACAGGAGGAGGGGGTGCTGATGTCACAGGAAGTGACACTTCAACACGGGACACAGACTCAGGGCATTCATGAATTTCAGGTGTTGGTAAAGGGCTTGATGGAGGTGGTGGATCTGGGATGGAGCTGATGGGTGGTATGGGAGAAGCGCCCAGTGGTGTGGAAGGGCCTGAGTGAGACTGAGGAGGAGCAGAAAGAGGAACAGGAGGGGGACTTGAGGGAGGAGGAGGAGGAGGAGAGATGGAGGGTGGTGGGGTGGTAGAAGATGGGGTGGATACATTTGACAGAGGAGGAGGCGGAGGCGGAGGTGGTGGTGGTGTCAGAAGCATAAGTTGAGGAGAGAGAGGAGGCGGAGGAGGGGGAGTTGGCACGGGTAGAGGGGATATGGAGGGAGAAAGGGGCAGGGAGGGAGTGGAGGGCGGAGATGGAAACCTACAGTCCGGAGATGGAGTAGGAGAGGCTGGAGTGACCAGCGGCCCAATAACGTCAACATTTGCTGGAAGCATATCTGATTCGGAAAGGTATTCATTGTTTGTGGTGGACTCAGGTGGAGAGGAGGGCTCAGTAGGCTCCATGGAGCCTTCCTCATGCAGGGACTCACAGGGCGTGTTAGACCTGGATGTGGATGGTGAAACAGAGCTAGAGAGGGATTGCACTGTGCTGTCTGAGCAGTCTTTAGATGAGGTGAGGGAGACTGTTACAGAGGGCATCTGCAACTCCTCAATAAACGGATCCTCTGACTCCTGACCGACGTGCGGACTGAGTTCGGTGGGTGTTCTGATCAGCATGTCTGATTCTGCATCGAGACCATCCTCTTGTCTATCACTGAAACTATTATACACATTTTCGTCTTGCTCATGGGCCTCATGTAGTTGTTGAGTGCTGTTCTCATCACAGCGATTCACTACAGATTCACCACAGCCATTCGTCTCAGTTTCAAGTGAACTCTCCGCAGTCGCATCAGCATGCTCACTACAGGTTTCCGAGTCCTGTTTGTCTGTGTCTTGACATGAGGCAACTGCTGGCACACTCTCCATAGGACACTCATGGCATTCATCTGACATTTTATTAGGTTCGCTTGATGGCAATGTGTCCTCTGTTCGTACCTGATCAACAAAATCTGCGTTCTGGCCATTAGGTTCTGAACATGGGATTGCTAAGATTCTTGTAGCTCTATCCTGCAGTGACTTGCTCTCTGTGATGGTTTCTGGTGATTGCAGAAGGTCAGAATTAGGAGACTCGATGTGTTCTCTCTGCTCTGTTAAGTTTGTATTCAATGACTCTGGTTGAGTTTCAAGTTCAGACTGATTACCTGCTGAAGATGTCTCAAGCTCCAATTTGGTGCTTGTGCATGTCTCGTTGGATTCCTGCAAATCTGATGGCTCTTTGCCAAGTTTATTATCATCACCATTAAGTGATGGTGAGCTTTCAGCTACATCGTTATTAGAGTTTTGAAGTGAATTTGAACTCTGGCCGACTGGCTCAGGTGCAGGGACCACTAGATTGGCACTTTCAGCAGGTTCAGCCTCACATGGACTGCATGGCGGTGTGCAAACATACTGAACGTGTTCCTTCTTAGGGGGGAAGATGAACTCGACCCTGACAACAACACAGGTGGCATCAATTACTAAAATGCCATTGTCGCTATCTGCGGCCAAATCCTTACTGACTTCTGTTTGACTTTCCTTATCGCCATCATTTACATTATTCTTTGGGTCCTGCACAACAAGAGCCTGACTGTCATCTTTACCTGTGTCATTATTTTTCTCTGTCATAGAATTTGATCGGCTGGGCACCTTTGGCTGTCTCCACAAGGGGAACTTCACCGATGTATCACTTTGTGGCTCCTGCTGCTGCATGTCCGTCTTTCTGGCTGGGAGATATGTCGGCGAGGACGTCTTGGCCTGTCCTTTCGAGGGAGTCTCCGCGGCGCCGTCTCTTTTGACGCCCATGGTATTGAAATTCCTCCTCGCCGCCTGGAGCTTTGACCCACACCTCTGGATGGCCCGCCGCAGTTCCTCTCTGTGCGCTGCCTCGTTTTCATCATCCATCCAGTGCTGGAGCCCCCTGGGTTTCGGTCGCTGGTCCTTGTCCATTCCATGGCCATGTGTGTCAGACGACGGAACACCAGAGGTAGCAGAGCCGGGCTGCTGTCTGTCAGGGGCTGCTGCTTCTGCAGAGTCAACCTCGTCTGCGAGTTGTGGATGCTGACTCTCTTCTGACCCCTGTGGTGGATGCGGCTGTGACTGAGCTGCCTGGGGCACCCCGGGATGCGGAGTCACAGCAAACAAGGGCAAAGACTGGGCCTTGAGTGGGTCCTCTGGAGAGCTGGAGAGGCCTGTTAAACCACCCATGCGTGACACCAAGCAAAAAATCGTCTCCCCTCCTCTTCGTTTCTTCGGCTTGCTTTTAGTGTTCTCCTCAGGGCCTGGTGGTGCCTCGGTGGTTGGAACCGGTGTCACCTGGGGCTCCGTAGTAAGGCCCTGCGGTTGATGGTGATAGTACACCTGAGGCTGTTGATTGTGTGTTGTTGTGGTAGCAGTGGTGGGGTTCCATGATTTCAGCCTGAGTGGATCTTGGTGGTATGCACTCCTGTCATATGCCAAGTGGCTCTCAGCAGCCCTCCTCCACTTCAGTCCTTCCATGTCGTCTGCGCTGCACCTCTCCCTCTGGGGTAGCACCGTGTAGTCATGCCTCCTCACAGCTGGCAGGGTGCAGTAATTCTGCAAATGTTGTCTGTTCCTGACCTGTTGTTCCCAAGCAGGGTCCCAAGCAGGCATGTTTTCTCTGAACTGTGGCCTAGCAGGTTGATGCTGTTGGGCTGACTGACTCGCTGTCTGTGGAGTGCTGTAGGGTGGCGGTGGGATGTAGCAAGGAGGGGAGCTGAAGGTTCTCCTTTGGAGGCTGAGGTTGGCGGCATTTCCCTTCACTCTGGGCGTCTTTCCAGGGTCAGGGACTGCAGCGGGGGGTGGAGCTTTATACGGCGGAGGCTGCCGGGTGTCCTGTCTTTCCCACTGTCCCCAGTCTCTCGTATCGTACGGTAACGGCGCCCCTACGGTGGCCGCGGTTGGGGGTTGCCTGTGGTACGCTTCCCCACCGTAACCTCTGCCTGCCCAGTCCTGGGTTTGTGGACTGGTCGTGGCCCCTTGAGCGGCGCCCCACAGGCCCGCCTCGAGGCGCTTCCTCCTGGGGAGGGAGTTGCAGTAGCGGGCCGCCCAGGCCTCCAGCTCCCGATAACTGCTACTACTCAAGCTCCTCTTGGCTCCCTCCTTACGGTAGTGAACAGGATTTTGGGTGTGAGCAAGGGACTCCCATCTTTGGCTTTGTAAAACCCTTTCTCTCTCTCTTTCCCTCTCCCTCTCCCTCTCTCTTTCTCTCTCCCTCTCTCTTTCTCTCTCCCTCTCCAGCCTCTCTGTCTGCGCTCTCTGCACCTCTCTAAGCAGCCACTCCCTCTCGGATCGCTCGGGCACTGTCTGTTCTGCAACCTGTCGCCGGGTTTGGCTCTCTAAGGCGAAGGGGAAGTGTTGAGAGGCTCCTGGCTCGGTCCAGTTGGAGTAGTCTTGCAGCACCCCTCCAGTTCTAGATCCTGGCATCGTCCAGTAGTTAGGCTCGCACACACGGTCGGGCTGCGCGTGTAAGTACTGGTGATAATCTCCAACATGCCCCTTGTCTGGATAGCTAGTAGCAAAACAAAAATCACATACAGACACAGACAGATTTGTATTGACTTCAAATGGGTTGTTTGATTAAATATTGTACAGCATGCACTGCTTAAACAACATTTGTGTAGTTGTAGGATTAAAAGTACACCAAGCACTACGTCAACTTACACTTGAGAGTAGTATCGTCCAGGAACTGTTCCATATTTTCCATGTTGAGGTGCCTGTGTCTGATTCCCTGTCCAAAATGCCATCTGTAGAGTTTCAAAGATCACGATCAAACTCTTGAACAAAGTTTCAGACACAAAATAACACTTCCCTATTATGCCCATTGAATTACATTGCTATAATGGATCAGGGAAGTAACTACTTCAAAATGTATCCAATGTTGTTGAGGTAATAGGTCTCAAATGTTCATTCAAATGATTTTATGGATTTAATTCTAAGCCATAGTTACCTCAACAACAACATCAACAACAACTACAACAACAAATGACCTTGTCCTGCACAATTTACAAGTCACATTTACTAGCAGTACTAGCAAAACTACTGACACCTAACTGATATCTTCAATCGATGCCACACTCACCTCCAATACGATTTAAAACTATTCTGGGATGCCGTTTTCCACTGGGCAGTGTGATGCTCTCAATCCTCCACGCTCGCTGGTGACTTGCTCTGAAAAAGGTGAATGTTTGTGGTGTCTTCTCCTCCCTTGGTGTTCCTGAACTCCCTCTGTGGCAGCATGGCAGTCTCTCTCTCCCACACTAGTGTCCAAAAGCCCCCTACGGTCATTTGTTTACGTTCAGAGTCTCGAAGGAATTCTTTAATTAAGTATGTGGAGTAACTGACACCTCCCTCACCTCTTCTCTGTAGAACTCTTTCTTTTGAGTGACAGGACAGCAGACTGTGCTTGTGATTGAGATGCAGAGAGAGAGAGAGAGAGAGAGAGAGAGAGAGAGAGAGAGAGAGAGAGAGAGAGAAAGAGAGAGAGAAATCTATTGTGCTAACCAAGTGACATGGACAGCATCTGGATCACAGTTCACTCAAACGTGCACACACGCCCCACATACACACACACTGGGCGACCCGCACCAATGTGACACTGCAGAAAAAACAGCACCAAATGCTGTGCTCAGCATAGTTGTGGAGTCAATTGTTCAAGGAACAAAGCTGACATGTCTGCCCTCGACCAGTATGTCTGCTGTGAGTTAGTTAGTAGGCCATTTACAGGCAGAATACAGCATACAATAGGGGTGGGAGTGAAAGTGGTGATGCAACTGTGGCGGAGAAAGTGTGTGAAAAAAGCACAAATATGACAGCTGCGACAGCTTCATATTTATCTGGGACTTGTACTTGGAGGAACATACTTGAGCACTGACAAGGCACATTTTGCTTATTGGACAGACATTGGACCCGGGGCCTGTTTTTGTCTTTTTGATTCAAAATCAACTTCAAACGACTAATTATCTGGTGTTGATTCAGTTAGACATTGGCTGCACATATCTGAATATGATTGAAATGCTTGGCCGTATGAGTAACTCAGTTTTTATCAATATTCCAGTGACAAAACATGTGCAGTGTGTGAGTGGAACACAGGACCAGTTACACCGCCTTGCATAGTGCATATATACTGGCCACATAAACGATGTAGAGGAGCATATAGTACGCCATTTGACTGTAGATGGCAATCAGTTGTTTTCTCCACTGAGCGCCAGTCTGGGGGGAGGAGGGGTGGCCATTGCTTTTCTTTCAAACTCCCCAGCGGAACAAACAGGCTTTTCTCTCTGAACAGAAATCCTGTGCATCAGCACAGAGCAGGACGGGGGACAGGATGAAAGGATCCAGTCGTTTAGCAACAGGGGTTCTACTGATAGCGAAATCTGCCTGTGTGGACAAAAAAAAAAAGGTTGGACGTTTGGACGGGTCAACCAGCCATACTTTAATCATGTGCCATAGCACTTTCAGGGTAATTTACAGAGAGACACAACATTATTGTAATGCATCATAACTTGTATCAAATTTCAGTCATACTGACTGGACATCTTCAAATTCCCACACAGTGGATTCAACAAATGAAGGGCAACACTGTCCATATAGTACCCTAGTTCCTATCTCGTTTACCTTAAAATGGTGATTTTTAAATTATTCAATAACTTAACATACAGTATACATAATGTACTTGTTTGTGCCACAGCAACTATTTTGGTTTGTAAAGACCACTACAACAAACTGATCAGCTGAACTAATTTGGAATGTAAAACCAATGTGTGTACACTGTTATTAAAACTTCTTTGGTTATGAAAATATAATTAACATGCATGAGCATAATCTTCTTTAAGACACCCACTGAATTTTAAGGCACGCTCTTCACTCCTGGGTCCTTCAATGAAATGAAACAAAATGAAATTCCACGACTTTCCCTGACCATAAAAGAGAAAGTCCATGTCCACCTGTAATGCCCTAGCATGGTTCTCACGCAGACCCTTGTGTATTTTCACCCAACTTCGTTGGTAACAACCATCTGCGTGAGAACCAGGTTAGTAATGCCATGCCCAACATATTGATGTAAAAAAAAGCTCTGTGGTGATCACTTTGAAATATCCAGTCTTGGAACCTGCATTGACCAGGCATGTTTTCCTGATTGATGCAAGCTTCTTGAGATGTCTTAGACAAAACAAAAACAACACAATACAACGAAAACTGTAAGAAATAATGATTCACTGCCAGCTTTGAAATTACACTCCCTGTGCACTGTTATCAAGATTTCCTGACATTCCCTGATTGTGCATGCAAAATAGTGTAAAATTCCACGATCCTCCCTAATTGGAATAACTTCCATTGAAAAAAAATTCCCTGCATTCTTCAGAAATCCCATGACCCGTTCGAACCCTGTAATCAAACATCTTTCCTTATAGTTGCCCTGTGAATGTTGATATTCTGCTCTGCATCACGTTGCACCACCTCAACACTGAACCTTTGAGGCAGGTCATAATCAAAGAAACGCGGAGCTCCATGTTCCCTGCGCATCTTGGACGAGAGGTACACCACCGCTCCATGCTTGCACAAATGACTGAGAGTCTCTACAAGAAGTGGATAAGTGTCAGCCAGGTAGACAATATCTGCACCAAGCACCAGGTCCCAGTCGGAGGGGAAGTTCTCCTGATCCTGACCCCAGGAGAGAGGGGCAACGGTGGGCTCGCCGGAGGGCCAGCCCCCTGGAGGTGTGTTGTTGGATACATTGATCTTGAGTTGTGGTACAGCAAGCGGCAAATCTGTGATGGTTACATCAGCTCCTGCAGAATTGAACAGTGAGACATTTCAACAGCATGTTCCTGTGAACAGTATACACTACTTGTCATTAACACTAGCACTTCTAAAACAGGCTACAAAACTGACAAGTGTGGCCATAAGGGCTACTCATACATCCACATGGAGTAGGCCACACACCTAATAGGCCAACTGTTCGCATAAAAAATAACACTTGAAATCTCATTTCAACATGTAATGCTCTCCATATCAAACATTATGGTAATTAAGTTATGACTCCTAACGGATAAAAGGTGAACATTCAGTTCAGAAGTCTTCAGCTATATGTCTTATACGCTTATTAGATGGTTTTACCCACCCAACCGTGCAGCCAAGATCCCCACAATCCCAGTTCCAGCTCCTAACTCGATGATCTTCTTTCCCTTCAATGGAACTTCATTGGCTTCAAAGAAACGACATAAGTGGAGAGCCTAGAAACAAACGAAGACATGTTGCGTTCGGCACGTTTGGTTAGTACTTACTTACATTTTAATAGGTTTAAGATATATATACTTTTTTTACTTACAGCGTCCCACACTGGCGCAGCCACCCCCAGGTTAGCGCTGAACGCCTGAGTGATTTTAAACTCCTCGCCACAGAATTTGTAAACAGAATCCGAAATGAAAGTTTCCTCAAATAAGCCATCTTCGACAGGGAACACTTCCATATGAGCCCCATTCATATCGGCAATAGTCTGAGCTGCAACACCGACGACTGGACTAAGCATGTAATTACTAATGTATACGTGGTTTATAAAATGTTCCTATAACCGTAGGCCTACCTGTGCCAAGTGGCATTATTTACATCGAGTGTACACGTGTTGCTAAACCATCTCCACCTGACGTCATATATTTGCGACATCTTCTGTCGACAGATGGCAGCCTGGTGGCAGCAGAGATCAGCAGATCAGAAAGCAGTGCAAGAATCAAGATTTTTTTTCCCAGCATCCAATCAGAATTGCAAATAGCAGAACCGCAATATGATAGAGATTCAATGCAAAATACATTAAATCAGCATTTACAGATTTAATTCAAATATAACATAGCTAGGCCTATAGGGCAAGGGGAAAGTACTAAAAGTTAACATAGTATTACAAGTCTAGTGTTCCATAGCTGCAAACTTTTAATATTTAATGATATAATCATTGTACAGTTGTGAAGAGTCAATTTAAATGTAACTTGATGTTACTTATTTTTTTCTTGTTGGCCAGTAATAAATGACGATTAAATCAGGGGTTCATAGGTTATGTCAAAATGTTTTTTTTTTTTTTTTTTAAACATGGCAGTGGTGACACCTTTATGTCCAAAATGTAATGTAATCATCGATGGTCTTCTCAGTCTTGGTAGGCCTACTCAGAGCCGTGGGCCTACTCACTGTCAACTTTTTTGATTGGTACAATGCATTCTACAGTTGAGCCACACGATGGGGCAAGAATGAGTGACACTTTTGGTGTGTGTGTGTGTGTGTTTATGTGGTGTGTGTGTGTGTGTGTGTGTGTGTGTGTGTGTGTGTGTGTGTGTGTGTGTGTGTGTGTGTGAGCGAGAGAGAGAGAGAGAGAGAGAGAGAGAGAGAGAGAGAGAGATGTGTAAGCACACACACTTATCTACATTCTTCTTGTCTGGCTCACAAAGTAGCTCTGGTTAAAGATTAATGTCATTCGCCATACACGTAGGCCTATGGCTGAGCCTCAATTAGCCACTGCATAGTTAGAATTAGAAAAAAATAAATGGACAAATATGTAAAATATGCAAAGCATTTAATGCTGAATAAGCATTTAAGATGCAGCAAGGCAACAAAGCTTTATGGCACAATGTCCTAATTCCTTAGAGCCAAACTAACAGACTACTTCCTACAGTCTTTCAAGATGCATTTTGTTGGGCTTTGGGGAAAAACAGAAGACTTGTGAGGAAAAGCCAGCGGAGGAGGATAAGAGGAGATGTGTAAAGTGTTAAAGTGTTGGTTGTTACTAGAATGGCTTTGACCAAGTGGTGGTGCAATACCAAAGACCGTGTTTTTAATGGTGTTGCAGCCTACTAGGGAATGAATGGTAAAGCGTTCCACTGGTGGGAGAGCGCATACTGTGAGGCTGCCAAATGTGTGATGCAAGCACTCGATTCAAAAACCTCTTGGTCACCACTTTGGATGGCCTCCCAATTCAGCGGAGAGCTCCCAACAAGAACCGCACTACTCAGCAGAGGAGTTCTGTGAAATTCTGCTGCTGGAGCTCGTATCTAAATATTAGTTCATGTGTTTGAACGAGCGGGCTGGGGCAGACCAGCCAGAATTTGAGTTACACGGTCTTGGGAAAAAAATTGGATGGGTAGGAGAGGGAGAGGGGGAGGGTACTCAATTACTCCGAAAAGAAAACGAAACGAGCCAAGCAATTGTTGTTCTTTTTTTATTAGCATTACAAAAGATAATAAATATACATGTATAACTTTAACATAGTATAGCATGACATACTGTAATTTGAGCACAGGGGAATATGATTAATCAGAAACAATGTTAGCTCGTGCTGTGTGATATCTTCTAATGTGTTGGTGTGTGGCTGGTAGTGTTCTGTTACAGTTACCAAGGAGGCATATGTTAAGTAAATATATGCTGTATGTATGTGGTCACAGTTTAATGCAAACAATTTTGGTCTAAATTCAACACAAACATTTCAAGTTTGATTTTCCTCACGGAGATATACAAAATCTACAGGCTAAGAATCATGTGGGAGCCTGGGAGCTCGGAGGCCCTCGTTGCAGGGCTGCATATGGTGTATGGTATCCACGGAAACCCCCCTGATGTATCATACATTAGCACCATGATGAATGGCTGAATGACCTGTTCATGTACTTTTTAGTACAGTATAGCACCAGTTTAAAAACATCAGTGTATGTAGTAGTAGCAGCACCAACATTATATTATGCCATTACATTACATTACAGCAGAGAATGGCTTTCAATTCACGGCAACGTACTGTATATGGCTGCATCTGAGTGGCTTCATATCTACATACAGCAAACTACTGGATGAATCCATGATTCTGAGTCTGTTTTGGCAATGAGTCAATTGCACACATCAACACAAACCAGAGGTTGAACGTAACTAAGTATTTTTACTTCGTTACTGTACTTGAGTAATTTTTTTGGGAATTTGTATTTACTTGAGTAAAAATAAAAATGCATACTTTTACTTTTACTCAGTTACATTTTTTGACAATTACTTGTACTTTTTACTCCTTACATTTCTAGAAGAAGACTTAGTTACTAGTTACATTTATCCTAGGTTTTCCTGTTGTGTTTCATGGATATTTGAGTAGCCTCAGCTGCGGGAAGGGAGACGGGACCAAGCCCCTCTTCCAAACTGACACCCAGACAGAAAAGATACTTTAAAAAACATTAACAGGACTCCATAGTCATGTTCAAATAGAACCGAAAACCGTTGCAGAAACATTTTCCTATTGGATCAAGTAGGCAGACATGGAGAAAGACAGCCATTGTGCGAGTAGGCCTACTTGTACTTTTGTACTCAAAAAGTACATTTAAGTTAATTTTAGTACTTAGGACTTTTACTTAAGTACATTTTTGGTGTACAACTTTTACTTTCACTTGAGTAATTTTTTCGCAGGGTACTTCTACTTACACTTAAGTACACAACTTCAGTGTTTCTTCCACCTCTGATTAAAACAATAAGTGAACCGTCACAGACATGCTGCCAATGAACAGTTGTAGCACCATTAGAATAGATTCACTTACAGTATGTCACCGTACATTTTTTGAGATTTTTTTTCTCTGGACGTCAGTTTTAAGTCACAGGTTCGCATCATACAGTGGAACAACCATGTCCCATGAATCCTCAACACATCACATAAGGGTCATAGTCTTTGCTTTTCAAGTATTTCATTCTGGTTAGGTCTTAACCTAGTCAAGTGCTTTCCTGTTTCCAGACATGGCACAGTTTACAAAGGAGAACAAAAAAAAGTGTCAAATCGTTCGATTTCTGATGTGGCATTTTGCATCTATACTGGTTGTTCATTACTTCTGAACAGCACTAAGTGTTTCCAGCATTTCTTCACATAGACGAGATTGCACATCTTGATGTTGAATGCCTTGCTGTAGAGCATCTCCCCTGAGAACAGCCAGGACTGGCTCCAACAACCGTTTCCCTCTACCAGCTAGGATGGAGTGGCCAGCCGCTGCCTAACCACGGACTTCTAACTGTTGTTACATCAGCCTATCCTAACCTTAACACAGCAAGAAGAAAATAAAAAACGCTCATGTGAGCAGCAACGATGGGAGTACGGAGCAGTGCCACTGTTGTAATGGGGAGAACTAGTGTCGGGGTCTTGACTTGCGCTACTGTACTGTGTGTCGCACATTCTGGAACTGGAATCTTACACTATGGGCCAGCCCAAACTTTTTTTGCTCATGTTGCTATGGTAACAAGTCTCACCAGGGCTGGTCTACCCTGGAGACCTTGCACCGGGGCAACCTGAGGCGCTTCGGGCACTGGGCCTTCTTCTTTGTTTTGTTTGTGGTTCGCATGGAAGCGAAGCGGCGTTCTCTTGTTGGCAATGAGAGAAAGTCGGCCAACACGAGGGCCTTAGCTCAGCGTTCCACGAACATCAGGTTGATCTCACTCTCTGGCACCAGCAGCGTTCGGGTCATTGGCCGCACCTCGCCGCCCTCTGGGTCTGGCCTCACCTCGAATTGGGTTACAATCTGAAAAGCAAAACAAAAAGCGCTTGTGTTAATAACAGAGCGATCGTCCCAGTAGTGGTGACATCAGATTTGAATGCAATAAAAAGCTAGAAGAAGCATACTTTAACACACAGTATGTCCACACACACGCACATACGCACGCACACACACACGCACAATCTACTAACCCGGGCAATGGCCAGGTACAGCTCCAGTTCGGCAATGCGCCGGCCGATGCAGCTGCGCTTGCCCACCCCGAAGGGAAGCGAGGCGTAGGGGTGGTGGCCCTCATCCCTGTTGAGCCAGCGCTGGGGCACGAAGGAGTGTGGCTCCGGGAACTGAGCAGGGTCCCGCGACGTGGCAAACTGGCAGAGGGTGATCAAGGTCTGGAAGGGGGGGCAACAGAGTTATTAATTAAGGTGCAACACACACACCAGAACTGCACCAGAACTACAATGCAAAAAATGCGCTGACCGCATTGTTGAAAATTGAGTTACTATAATTTTGATGACATATACTATAGCAAAATTATTGATATATGCCTAAAACTACTTATGCTGGACAACAGAATAATTTTACGGTCATTACTCAGTGCTGAACTTTGGGCAGTTACTGCCTTTTTGCTTTGTAGGGCAGAGAAGAGAATGTGCTGGTGACATCACATTACATCACATCACATTACATAACATTACATTACACTTCCATGACCCTTTTATCCAAGGCGACTGACAGTTATTTACAGGGTGTTGGTTACAGTCCCTGGAGCAATGTGGGGTTAGGTGCCTTGCTCAAGGGCATTGACTTCCGTCATACTGTAGATGGAGGTGTAGGGAGAGGTAAGGGTGGGATTTGAATCTGCAACCCTGTGGTCATAACACCACCTGCCTAACCACTAGGCCATGGCTGCCCTATTGTTTATGAGGGTGCACAACGCACACCAGAAGAGGAGGTGGTGGAGGAGAGATACAACACTTTACAGAAAGAAAAAAGTGCCTTCCGCGGGTTGAAACCTTTCGGCAAAAACTGTGGTGTGCAGCCTTTTTTCTGTCTTTAAATGGGTGAAAACAGCGACCGCAGGGTCAACTCTGGAGCACAGAGATTGGAAGGGACTGGCTAGCTAGCTGGCAGGTCTACAGGCTTTGCTGTTGTAACTTGCCCCTTTAGCCCATATTAAAGCACCATGAAATGTCAAACAAACTGACTTTCCAGGAAATTAAAACGTACCGATGCGGATAACACGCAACATATGCATCGCACAGAACTGTATGAGCTGAGCTGCGCTGCGCTGTGTGGCTGTGTGTTTATTGTCGTTTCGATTCATGCTGAGTCGACACTATTCATGTTGAGTGAGTGAGTCTACTTCTGCTCCTGGCCAGTCATCAAAAACCATGCATATCTCCTAAAACCACATTTATATATATATATATATATATATATATATATATATATACACACACACACACATATATATATATATATATATATATATATATATATATATATATATATATATATATACACACACACACACACACACACACACACACACACACACACACACACACACACACACACACCACTATGGCATGACACAGAGTCCTTAGTAATGATGACTTGGTCATTAAGGTATCAACAAACTTACAACGGGGACATGTCTTATATTAAAAAGAACACACAGCATGGTAAAAAGGCCAAACATATATTGCACTTACATTTTTTGGAAGGAGGTAGTCTCCAACTTTAATATCCCGATGAACAACCCTGGCATTTGCTGGAATGACTGGATAGAGCCTAGAAGGAAAGAAAACGAAAAACTGTTACTTAGAGAGAAAATCACAAACCTAAATGTAGGGAGAGTGTTGGCATTTTTAAACCTAAGACTAGCCTCAGTAATGTCTGAATTGAATAACCTCGTTATTTGCAGAGTTGGTATTACACAGGTTGTTGTTGTGTCGTAATCTGTTGTAGCAGTGTTGTTATGATGGAGTTAAGGCTTTTTCAGCGCAGAGTGAACAGGTCCCTTTGACGGGCCCATCTGCACTAAAAAGGCTACAACAGACTTAAACCTTAAACTTGGAAGATTGCACTATGCCTGTGCCCTGAAAAAATGCCCTGAAAAATGACAATGAACGTAAGTGTAGGAAACTAAAGGTAGAGGAGCTCACCTGAGCACCTCCTTCACTACAGCCTTGAGGAAGGGCATACGGGCCACATCTGCAGCCCCCGGGATGAGTCTGTCACCCATCACGGCCTTCACCTCGGCCCTCAGTGACTCCTGGATATCAGGGTGGCGCGCCAGCTCGTACAGCGACCAGGACAATGTGCCAGAGATCTGCCATGATGGAGAGAGAGAGAGAGAGAGAGAGAGAAAGGTTAGCACAATCAGATAATAACCAGCCGTACGCTTTCAGAAGATAGCAGCACATCACATTCTGTCACTTAGACAAACTTGGAGTACCTTTGTTTGTCGCATTGTCATTGCCTTTTGTCAAACTTCTAGACATGGTTAAAAAGGACTGCATTTATATACTGTAGTACAGTACATTCCCTATTTCCTCGTCATCCCCATACATGAGCTC
>NC_085870.1:45187453-45254953 GCF_034702125.1 Engraulis encrasicolus | reverse complement strand
ACTGTGCATTTAAGGGCAAGTGGCAGAAGTGTTGAAAGCTCCATGAAGCCGTTCTGGCGTTGCGGGCATCAAAGGTGTCGCTTACAGAGCCAATTGCTTCCGCCGCTTTTAACGCTTTTAACGGCTTTGGTCCATTGCAGTGCAGTGTGGTGTATGGGGGAGTCGTTATCGGATGACAGGATGGGGATGCAAGTGTAGTGTAGTACGGGTAATAACACCGTGAGCAGGCAGTGAGTGACTGCCCTGTAGTTTAACACGTAGTTGAGTGAACGGGCATGGCACTTACGCGGTGAGCAGGCCGTAGCCATGGCCGCGGAGGTTGCGGTAGTCCTTCCAGGAGGACAGGTCGGACCTCATGGGGTGCTGGCCCTCCTGCCTCAGCACCTGCTCGATCAGGTGCGGCTCGGCCACGTGCACCGTCAGGATGGGCCCGAAGCTCGCCTTCCACATGGGTCCGTAGCGCTGGTACCCCTCCAGCTGGCAACGGTGGAAGAAGAGGGCGTCAAAGAATCAGGTCAGTGTGTAAGGAAAACAATGGGCTTGGGCACAGAGTAGGCAGTGGCCTCCATCTACTCACCCACACAACTAATTAACATACAGTAATTGACGTTGCACGCAACCATGCCATGATTGGGCCATAGTGCTGGTCCACAGTAAGGAATGCAGTGTTAACTCATAAAATAGAGATTTAATTTAGCACATTTCCATTCAATACTGCATATTGGTCCCAGAGTACACTCCAAGTCTTGCATTTAAAAAATACCAGCTGCCTCAGAATTCCAAGTTTATTTAAATCCTTGTTGTAAGTTGTGTGAAGCTTTGAACTGCAGCTTTGAGTTCAAACAACACACACAAGTCCATACAACTAACAATACAATTTTTATTAACTTAGAATTCTGGGGCAGCTGGTAAACTTAACATTTCAAGTTAAACCATACTGTTGTCATTGCAGTGTATAGGAGAATAAATTAAATGTATAAGTTATCATGACTTATCACTGATATCATGTTTTACAGTAGATTGATGGAAGGTCAAAGAGGCAGGTCAGTGTTAGCTCCAGCGTTTTGAAATTGTCAGGAGCCCTCTGGAGCTCGGCTAACCCGTCCTGCCCTTGGCAATACAGCCAGCCGGACCTGAGCTCCCTTGGCTCAGTCCTGGCGCATGTAGGTGTGTTTCAAGTCATTGAACCAGCTGATTGCTAATCATGATGACACCTCAGCCAGGTGGCACAGTGCATGACTGAGTCAAATCATCTTGTTTTAGGAGCAAGGGAATGCACTCAGTGGCAAGACTGGCTTTCTCAAGCCAGTCTGCCAACCTCCTGTCTGAAGTCTATGTATTGTACATGTAATGCATACTTTTCTAGTCACCAACTGGAATCTAAGGGTAACCACACAGCCAGTGGTACTGAATCTGACTCCTAAGCATTGATAAATCATGCAATCATGCAGCGAAAAACTTAAGGCCCAAAGGCAAGTTGTGGGCATGAGATGTAAGACTAAGATAACTCCACGAGAGTTGACACCGCAGTGAGATGTAAAAGAACGCAAGATTGCAAGGCATTACGTTGAACCAAACCTCCTACTAACTAACCATCACGTGGAAACATACAGCCGCCTACACACACTCTCCCTCGGGCACTCATACACACGGATGCACAGAGCCGAGATTAATTATGTATTTATAATGTTGAATGAATGCACGGTGACCTCATTTTATGGTCTGCTACTTTCGTCATATGCATTTCAGTTTCATGGAGAAAAAGAAAGCCCGACACTCCTTGGATGGATATAATTCATCGTCCTTCGCAGCCTAGTTTTCACACTTTTAATCACATTGACGCGCACTGTGGTGCCCATGGGACGTACCTGGAGTTCATGAAGGCGAGACAGTCCGCGTTTCCCGAAGAGGTCCCAAGCGAAGCTGAACATGGTCGGTCCAGGCATCTCAGCCAGTGTTCTCAGCTGATGAGTGTCACTCTGCCTGGCGGTGCCAACCGCGGTACCTTCAACGCACCGTTCCACCCATTTGAGGAGAGGAGATGCGCTCCTTCCGGACACTTTGAGAGCTTGTTGCAGCATGACTCTCCAACCTCGCATAGACTGCTTGATTCGAACTGAGTAGATGGAGGACCAAGCTCATCTTTTTCAGCAGCACTGGCACTGTATTTATACTGTAAGCCACACGCTGAGTTTGGACCCACCGAAAAGATGTTGCGTTCGTATGTCCACCCAATCGTAGTGCGCACCAGAGCCAAGCCCGCCCACCGGTGAAGCTGAGGCGAGTTGGGCGTGGCATTTTGGGAGGTGTGTCCAATCAGATTGCAAAACGCTAGGCAAACCCCAAATGAGCGCGCACGTGGAGCTGGACCGAGCGTTTTTTTCCCATTGCTTTTGCCAGTCAGGCACAGAGAAAACTGTTTCGTGAAAACTGCCTATCGTCATTCTTGGTACAGTTTGGCAAGGCGTGCTGAACCAATTCTCAGCACTGTTGCATTATTTTTCAATCAGCAAAATTGGCTCTGATTAATATATTTTGTTAACCCTGTTAACTTTAGTATGCTGACATCATGTATCCACTAGTGTTTGACTTTGAGCAAAATCTCTAAAGATTAGGGATAAATCAATGCACCATGAACCTGGTCCGACTTTCTTTCAGACATGACTAAGTCTGATTATCAGACATTTTCAGTGTTGCCAAACATTCAGAGAATTGATTTTATTGAGTTGCTTTGCCTTCAGGTTCAAAACAACTGGAACTCACGTTTCACATTTCTTCAAGGTAGTGCGGCAGTTTATCTTCTGGAGGTGCCACAGTTCAACGCGTGCCATGTTTCTGCACATACTGCACTATTCCAGTGGTTTTGAACACTTCTGTTTCAACGACATCTGAAGTGCTTTGGGCAGGCAATGGCGCTCACATTTCAAACACCCTGGGTGCATCCCAATATGTGTCCTTGCCTCCTCCACTTGTGCTTGTCTCCTCGTCCCGCCTCCTGGCCCCTCCTCCGTGGAGAAAACGATAAAGTTTCCCAGCTGTCAGCCTCGCCACAACAACTTTTGAGGGACTGTTTTTCATTCACCATCCCAATTGCAAATGAGAAAAATACTTTACAATTGAGCTTTTGCAAGATATTGAAATATAATGCTGTTGTCAGTGATGTCATCATGACGAGAAGCAAGTGGAGGAGGCAAGTGGAGGAGGCAAGGTCACATATTGGGATGCACCCGGTGACCTGATTCCTGTAGCTGATTGGCACAAGGCCAAAATGGTGCGTGATGTGTGAGTGCGCGCGGGCGAGATTCGTGAATGGACTGAACTTGCAGGAGCACTGCACTACAAAGAATTGAGCTTGACTCTGTGTGGTCGGACTCTCATGAGAACTTTTATGATAAGTCGCTTCATGAAAATGGCTTGACGCACTTCTCGATGCATTCACGAATTTTGCCCAGTAGCTTACCAAGAAGGGACATGGAGAGATGAATGGATGGCAGACAGTGGTTGTGGCAATCTTCTATATTGGTAATAAATAACATTCAAGGGTTAGAATAGCCGTTAAACACAGTAATAGGCCTACTTAAATAAAGTACTAGTAACTTAAACTTAAAACTTGTGGTCAAAACTATTAAAATATTGCCTTTTAATATCTTGACGACACAATTTTCCTCGAAGGCAGGTTATGTGTATGTATCCCAAAATCCCATATTGCCATGCAGAGGGGTCTCCAAAAACAAAAACTCATTCAGCAAGTGTGCCAAGTAATCACAAGAAATTGCTGTGAAACCGGTACACTGTAAAAAACAAAAGCTGGTTTCAACTCACATTTTCAAGGCAACTGTCTGCACTGAGTTTTTAAGTTATCAACTTATATTTTTAGGTTTCAGAGCACTGCTATTACTAAGTTGAGTCGATTAACTTTACAAGGTTTTGCCAACTAACAGTTTGATTATTCAACAAACCTTGCAAGGTTACATTAACTAACCGATTCAAGTTAGAGGATCTATTCAACTAATCTTATAAGGTTGTATCAACTAAGTGCTTGAGGTTATCCATTTCATATTTACATTATCAAGGGTCCCCAAGTGAATGGGACTGCAATGCAATTGTCTATCACTATGGGGGCAGCCAAACTATACAAGCATTGCTAACAGCCAGCATTGCTAGCAGCCAGCATTACTAACAGCCAGCAGGCCTAACAGCCAGCAGGCCAGCAAGCCAGCAAATGCTTTCAAAAGCAAGCAAGCTTTTGTAAGCAACGATATACAAGAACAATACGAGAGTCCTGGTTTAAATACTGGTGCAAATGAACCATGTGACAACAGTGATCACACATGTGGCAGATGCAGGCAGTAATTGAATCATGGCATGACAGCCCTTAGTACTCAGGTGAGCAGGCAGTGATTGGTAATAATATCAGTACTCCAAAATCTCAAGTTGAAAGTTGCAACTTATAACTTAAAAACTCTGTGCAGAAAGTTGCCTTGAAAATTTGAGTTGTAGACAACTTTTATTTCTTTCTGTGGATTACTTGACCATCCATCCTTCCTATCCATTCTAGGCATCCACTACACTTTGTATAAAATTTCATTACTTGACTTTATCCATTCTAGGCATCCACTACAATTTGTATACCATATCAACTCAACATCTCATGTAAGATCAACTTTTCATCAAAAACATACAAAAGTGAGTTGAAATAACTCAACTTGAGAAAGTAGAAGTTGGCATTGGGGGGCTCAAAAATTCCAGTAGGTTGAACAATGTCAAGTTGTAGATTTTACAGTGTATGCCCCACAGCAAATATTATTTAGAGTACAAGTCTAGTTTAACAAAACAAAAAACAATATAACAAATGGTGTTTGTTGAGCACTTTAAAATGACAACTCGAGACATTATGAATGGATGTTCAGACAAGGAAATCCCTCAATCCGAACATTCTGTTCTTGTGTACGTGGGCATGGATTACTGTATAGTACTTCACCTAACATCTCCTCGGTAGACCTTAGCCCACCTCAGATTTTGGAGAGAGATGCAGACACTTTTTGATTTCTGCCTCAGTGGCAAGCAGCTTAATAGCACAGTAAAGTAGAATAAAAATCACGTGTCCTCACAATCTGCTTAGGCCCCTCTACGCATGGGTGTGTGGGCGCACCGTGCTGACGTTTCTATATTCACTCTTTCAAACGACGCTTGATATATCAGGCTTGATAGCTGTGTGTGCAGTACTAGAATGAACACAAACCAGGATCGCCCCCTGCAATTTAGGCCTATGAAGGTGGTGTACACCAGACCCCACCTTCACTATGGTCTCCTGAAAATATAACATAGCCCCATAATGCACGGCGTACCTCCTGTGGCACGCTGTCATAGACATGGAAAAGTTACTGTAACATCCATAGTAGTAGGCTACTACACTACTATGACATACTGTAAAACAGGGCCTTTAGTAATGTACTATGACTTGGTCATTGCCATTCTGGTAACAGAACATTTATAACGGCCCTTGAGATATAAGTTCCCCACGCCAGATCTAAAAGAACCCCCCTTTCAAAATGCAATGTACTGAGGAGCCAATTCTATTACCCACCACCCCACCCCACCCACCCCCTGGTCCTAGTGTGGGCCCCTGTGTGTGTGTGTGTGTGTGTGTGTGTGTGTGTGTGTGTGTGTGTGTGTGTGTGTGTGTGTGTGTGTGTGTGTGTGTGTGTGTGTGTGTGTGTGTGTGTGTCTGTGTGTGCGTGTGTGCGTGCATGTGCACGAGTGTATGTGTGTGTGTGTGTGTGTGCGCGAGTGTGTGTGCATGCGCGCGAACGTGTGCAAGTGTCTCTATCAACTACTGCTTGAGACACCAGCCTAGTAGCAGCTGTGTGCCCAGGGGCAGGAGCAGCAGCAGGAGCAGGAGCAGGCCTGGACTCCGGTCTGGCATTGTGTCAGCATGTATCCCTCCATCCCCCCGCCCCGACACTCTGGTCTGGCATGGTGTCAGCAGGTACTGTATCTGTTCCATAACCAAACCCACTCCAGACAAGTCTAAGGTGATAAGCAATGCAGGCTCAGTGCACTGCACTCTGGGTTGTTTGGCTGATGTATAGGGGAGGGGGGCCAGAGACAGTTGAGAACGATCACAGCAGTTGGGGGATATCCTGAGATATCTCGCCCCCAGGGTTTGGCTTGGCTTTGAGCCTGCCTGCTTGCCCAGTGTGTGAAAGTTGAAAGATGAAAGTTCGCAAGGAGAGAGGGAGGGAGCGTGCGCGTGCGCCATGCGTGTGTGTGGTGTGTGTCTGTGTGTGTGTGTATGTGTGTGGCCTCTGCAAGCACCTGCTTGCCATTGGAGTCTGCCTGTTTACACTAATGCATGCTACGCTGTGCACCTGACCTGCCATTTTTCTCTGCTGTGTTTGTGTGTTTGTAAACCTGCTGGTAATGTCTAAAGTGTCTGAGTTATGTGCACCAATGCACCAATGTGTGCGTGTGTGTGCGTGTGTAAGTGTGTGTTTGTCTGTCAGCATCACTCCACACGCGGGAATGTGTGTCTGCAGGCGTCTGGGAATGAAAACGCGGGAGTTATTTTTGCGCCTGTCTCATTTTTACTGACAGTCAGGTTGTTTATGGGGT
The DNA here is from genome assembly GCF_034702125.1 of Engraulis encrasicolus. Lineage (NCBI taxonomy): Eukaryota > Metazoa > Chordata > Actinopteri > Clupeiformes > Engraulidae > Engraulis > Engraulis encrasicolus. The sequence continues at coordinate 45,248,338 of NC_085870.1, read as the reverse complement.
AAGAGTGGGGCGTGTGTGCAGTGTCTATTTTTATAAGGGTGGGTGGATGGTGGTGGTTCTGTTGGTGGTGGTGCTGGGCGGTGGGTAGCATCTTTCTTGCTCCGCACGTGAACTCCAACGAAGCGTTTCTCCAGGGCCAGCATCGAGTAACTTGCATGTCCAGACAGGGCATGATAAAAAAAAATGCCAACATCAACTGAGGTAATGATGCTGGAGTGTGGAGACAGGGGTGCTGACAGGGGGTGACAAAGGGGACAGTTGTCCCGGGCCCAGGGAGAGAGGGGGCCCAGAATTGGATCCTCATTACGTTGTTGTAGTATGTATTTGGCCGGGGGGCCTTTCAGACGACTTTGTCCTGGGCCCAGCCAAAGCTGTCAGCGGCCCTGTGTGGAGATGTGTGGACCACTTACTGTACAGGTTCTCTGGTTATAGGCCTACACGCTTTTATTACAGATTTTATTGCAGATCCCAACGCAATAGTGCTGCCAGGTGTCCCGCTTTGACCTGATTGTCCTGGTTTTTAATGGTCTGTCCCAGGGAAAGAATATTGAATGAAGAGCACTGCTGCTTACAAAAAAAGACCTTAATTGGGCTGTTGAAATATCCAGGACCCCATTTCTCAAAAGCATCATTGCTAACCAGTTAGCAACTTAGTAGCTTGCCAATGGGAAATTGCATTGCAACCAAGTAAGTTGTTAACTTAGTTAGCAATGACGCTTTCCAGAAACGTACTCCAGGTCTTTTGTCTGACAGAGGTGGGAGCCCTAAGATGCACCTACAGTACAGTACCTACCTACTGCACAAGGGGTGGCACTTGACACGAGCCAGGTTGAAGACAGCAAAGTCAGAAGACCCTTGGGCTGTGTTGGTTTGGAGAGATGAGCTGTGTTGCGATGGAGACAGTTGTGTGTGTGTGCGCGTGTGGGTGTGTGTATGTGTGAGTGTAAGGGATACTTTTCTATGAGCAGGATATGTGTCTTTGTGTGTGTCTCGTCTCTTGCTTGTTTTTTTGTTGTTGTTGTTGAGAAATTGGGGTCCATTTCACACAATCAGTTTTGTGTGTTACTATAGTAATCTATGATCTTCGACTGATGCAGCTTTAAGAAATATAGTTTCATCACCTTTGGTGGATTTTTATAATAACCACATCAAGCTTTAAATTGTTTCATGGCAAATACTTGGACTTAGACTTAGACTTCTTTATTGTCCATTAAACTTACATGAAATGGAAAATTAGCTTCGGTGGTGGCACAAAGACACACAAAACAAACACACACCACAGTCAATACAATAAAGAATCAATAGATATATATGTAGATGATCAGATAAAACCTGTGGAATAAAACTAAATCCCATCCATGCTTTGTGTAACCTGGAACACCATGATATGCAAAGCTCTTCAGTTGAAGGAGAGGATTGTGCACATCCCAGGGAAAGGACGAAGGTCAACTGTAGTTTTCAGACTTAGAATCCTTTTCGTTGTGTTTTATTTTTTCATGGCAGGCCATGAAAAAATAAAACACAACAAAAAGGATTCTAGTGCGGACTCCTCACTCTGAAAAATGCAAAGCTCTTTAACCTGCAAAAAGCCAACAACAAACAAGAAGCACATGTTGTGTACAAAGTATTTCACACAAGCACCAATACTTCAGGCCATATTTTGTGTCCTAAATCATTACCAGTCAACTCCCAGCACGTGGGTCAGGCGTATTTTTGGGGCTTAAGACAGTCAGTGTTCATGAATGAACTGGTCATGTTTGTTTGCGTTGCTTGCGTGTCTCTCCTTCCCCTCGTGAGTTATGTCATATGGGAGATGTCTACCAAGTAACGATTAGTGCTAGCATTACATCACCTCACTGTCCAGACATTACCAGACATTTTTTTTCTGTCTGGACCAGATGGAATTGTTTGTGGCATGTTCGGAAGACATGTTCGGACATGGGACATAGGAATGACGGGCATTGGAAATTAGCCTATGGCTACAAATGCTATGATACTTATCTGTGATGTGTATTTGTCCCTACTCAAATAAACCATATGCTAAAACATTGTGGGGCAGGTGGCGTTTTAAATACAGTGAGGGTGCTAAGGCAGGGGGCAGAAGGGGAATGGGTAGAGCCCACCACTCAAAAACGTTGGGGCAGTAAGCTTATTCACCCTCATGTTCCCTTCATCCTGCTTGTGAATTTATATGTATATAGCCTATGTTTTTTGAGAGTGAGAGATACAGAGGGAGAAAGATAAGGAGACGGTGAAGAAAGTGAATAACCCCAATGCTCTCTGATTGAACCACCAGTGCTCATCTCGTGCAAGTTTGCAACATTGATGTATAACTGGAGGACTGAACAATACAGCATCTGCACCCCTCTGCCTCGTCTTATCAACATGTGATCAGTATTGTAGCAAAGAGTTCAGAAATATTGATGAATAAGCTCCCCAAAATGATAAGGGTCAAAAGGGCATGGGGCAGAATGGGAATGATTGGAGCCCACCACTCAAAAATGATTGGGCCTAGATGTACATGCCTAGATGTGTGGGCTCAACATGGGCCATGGCATAAAGTGTTTGTAAATGGTGGCACGAAGACATTATGGTCATACCAGCTGGAGGATTCCAAGAAGCTGGTTCAGTAGTAATCCAGGTTAACCCTTAAAAGGTGTTTGTGTTTTTGTTACATAGATGGTGCTCAGGTCATTTTGACCCGGGCATATAGAAAAATAATTTAAAAAGGAAAAAGTCATAGCTCATATTCACCCTCATGTTCCCTTCATCCTGCTTGTGAACTTCTGTGTATGTATGTTTTTGAGAGATACAGAGGGAGAAAGATAAGGAGACGGTGAAGAAAGTGAGTAAACCCAATGGTCTCTGATTGAACCACCACTGCTCGTCTCGTGCAGGTTGCAATATTGATGTACATCTGGAGGACCGAACGTGCACTAATTTTTTCCACATAACTCCACCCCCGCTGCCTTGTCTACTCAACATGTGATCAGTATCGAAATGCTCTATGTAGGCCTACATGCCTAGATGTGTGGGCTCAACATGGGACATGGCATAAGGTGTTTGTAAATGGTGGCACGAAGACATTATGGTCATACCAGGGGAGGATTCCACAAAGCTGGTTCAGTAGTAATCCAGGTTAACCCCTACTATAAGATGCTCGTGTTTTTGTTACATAGATGGTGTTCAAGTCATTTTGACCCGGACACATAGTGACACTGATGAAGGCTCTGTGCAGCCGAAACGTCTGTCATGTCAGTCCCTGCAATGTTAAAATAAATAGAAAACAACAAGAACGAAGAAAAATTGAGTGCGGTCCATTTCCTACGACCCGGACACATAGAAAAACAATTTAAAAAGGAAAAAACTCATAGCTCATATTCACCTTCATGTTCCCTTCATCCTGCTTGTAAATTTCTGTGTATGTTTTTGAGAGATACAGAGAGAGAAAGATAAGGAGACGGTGAAGAAAGTGAGTACACTCAATGCTCTCTGATTGAACCAGTGCTCGTCTCGTGCAGGGTTGCAATATTGATGTACAACTGGAGGGCCGAACGTGCACTCATATATCCACATAACTCCCCCTCTGCCTTATCCACTCAACATGTGATCAATTGTAGTAAAGAGTTCAGAAATATTGATGTATAAGCCCCATTTGAGCAGTAAGCTTAGTCTTAATGGAGTTTCTGCTGCCTTCCCAAGAATAACCTAGCCTGGGCACTCCCATACTGCCTTTAGTACACAATCATTCTGATCTGAAAAACAGTATGGAAGATATGACTCATAACGGACTAGATTATGGTCCCTGTCTCTGTCCAATCAGAGAGCAGGACGTGTGTGTCATAATAGCCAAGTATTCTGCCCCCTACAGAATTTACAGTAGGCAGGTAGCCAGACCTAATCTCACATGTGAGATTATGCAGTATGCATGAACAGCCACCGAGATGCAACTGTACATGCCCAGATGTGTGGGCTCAACATGGGCCATGGCATAAAGTGTTTGTAAATGGTGGCACGAAGACATTATGGTCATACCAGCTGGAGGATTCAAGAAGCTGGTTCAGTAGTAATCCACAAGAAAGCATGTGACAAATACAAATCTTGAATCTTGAATAAGGTGTTCGTGTTTTTATTGCATAGATGGTGTTCAGGTCATTTTCACCCGGGCATATAGAAAAGCAATTTAAAAAAGGGAAAAGTCATGGCTCATATTCACATGTTCCCTTCATCCTGCTTGTGAATTTTTGTGTATATATGTTTTTCAGAGTGCATACAGAGAGAGAGAATGATAAGGAGACGGTGCAGAAAGTGAGTAAACCCAATGGTCTCTGATTGAACCACCAGTGCTCATCTCGTGCAGGGTTGCAATATTGATGTACAACTGGAGGATTGAACGTGCACTCATTTTTCCACATATCTCCCCCTCTGCCTTGTCTACTCAACATGTGATCAGTATTGTATCAAAGAGTTCAGAAATATTGATGTATTAGCCCCCCAAAATGATTCGGATCAGAGAGACCAAGGAACACCTCCTATGTAATAGAAGTGTGTGTGTGTGTGTGTGTGTGTGTGTGTGTGTGTGTGTGTGTGTGTGTGTGTGTGTGTGTGTGTGTGTGTGTGTGTGTGTGTGTGTGTGTGTGTGTGTGTGTGTGTGTGTGTGTGTGTGTGTGTGTGTGTGTGTGTGTGTGTGTGTGTGTGTTTTTCTCAAGCAAAAAAGCTGGAAATGGGTCAAAATGACCCGAACACCTTACAAGGGTTATGTTAACCCTGATGTTGTGGTAAATCACCTATGGAAGAGCCTGGACAAGGACTAAACGACTACTGCAAGCCATCTATTATGAGGTTGATCACTTCCTGTAGGATAACTTTGCCAGTTTTATCACTTAACCATGTTCTTGGAATAACACCCCTGGTGGCTGCTACGTAGGCCCATGTGTTGATCCTTTGCTGGACAAGCTGAACAACGTCCAGTCCAAACAACCTCCAAGTTCCTCTACTCTCATTACTGAATGTTTTGCACTTTCATGGTCAAAGTTAACCTGGTTCTCACGCTCATGGTTGTGACCGACAAAGTTCAGCGAAAATGCACAAAGGGTCTGCATGAGAACCAGACTAGGTCAAATTGGCCATAGTTTAGCCACAGGAAACGTTGCCACCATTGTCCTCACACAGCAGAGCAGAGGTGTAAGAATGTGCCTGTTGTGTTTGCTCTGGGAGGATGTAAACAGAAGCAGCAGGCTATTTCATCTATATATATCCATGGTCTGAAATAGCAACATTAACATTGAATGACACTATACTATACAACCCTAGTGATTACTTCATGAAGTCATAAAAGGGGTGCGAAGAAAGTCCTAGCCCTTCAAAAATGACTGGTCTGAGGAGGTGTCTTATCTTTCATGTTTGTGTCTTGCAGGGCTCAAGGGGTTTCCATGTATTGTGATCAATATGAGCCAGTACTGTAATAATAAATACGATGAATCAACGCAGTCTGACTGCTCTCCTATCAGACTATTGCACCATGGAGAGAAGTTAAAATAACGTACTGTGGCCTATAGCATAATGAATAAGAGAAGAACCCTCTAATATTTTAATGATAAGAATAACTACACCATTACATTAAAAATAAATAGAAAGTGACATTCCCCTCAGAATTCTGGTGAAACAACAAAGAAAGAAAGAAAGAAAGAAAGAAAGAAAGAAAGAAAGAAAGAAAGAAAGAAAGAAAGAAAGAAAGAAAAGAAAAGAAAGATTGAAGTGAACGATTAAAAGAGAGAGGGAGAGAGAGAGAGAGAGAGATGTGGATCTCACAGAGTTCCATGAAATGGACGTGGGTGGACCCCTGGGACACGAAATCTGTGGCAGTTTCACAGATTTAGCCAAAATTCAGTGCCAGGCTCCCGGAAGTGTTTTCAGTGATGGACACACAGCCATAAACCTGTGCCCAGACTCAAACAATCCCCAACCCTAACCTGACCGTAAGAAATGTTTTTTGAGAAAAAAAATCTTTGAAATTGAAAAAAAAATCCAGAGAGAAAACGGGTTTAAACACAAGACTGCAGGAACATAGAGATGTGGGAATATAGAGAAAGCATGTGATGGAAAGCACTGTCACTGTCAAATTGCCACAGATTTTGTGTCCCAATGGTCCCTGCTCATTTCACAGAATTCTGTGAGATCATGTTGCGGCTAGAGAGTTAAAAAAAAAAGGCAGAACAGAATATCTCTCTCTGTGGCCCAGAGTAAACAGACTTGGCTGTATTTCATGTAGAGTGTCCAGGCTGGAGTTTAACCCATATGCTGACAATGAATAATGCCATGTACACAGAGCTAAACGAGGCGGGTTGAGGATCGGCTCACCAGAACTCCCCTTCAGGGAAACATGGGCCTAGTTAGGGGAACCTGATGAGGTCCAGTGCATATTGTCCAAGATGCGGTACACATAAAAACGCACGCACGCACGTGTGTGCACACGCAAACACGCACGCACGCACGCACGCACGCACGCACGCACGCACGCACGCACGCACACACGCACGCACACACGCGCGTGCACAGTGCACACACGCATGCACGCACACACACGCACGCAAGCATGCACGCACGCACGCACGCACGCACGCACGCACGCACGCACGCACGCACGCACGCACGCACGCACGCACACACACACAGATAACACAGAGTTAAAAATCCCAGTGCCTTCTCCAGCAATGACCAGGTCAAAGTTCTTGGAATGAATATCTCTGTGTACATAGATGAGCTGGACTGAGCCCAGATGACGGAGCTCGCGCTGTGGGGTTGTAGCCGCTCCATAGCCCATGTGCACATGCAGGATGTACGTGCATATGAATCTGTGTGTACACAGTAATCTGTGTTTGCATTTAGGTGTGGGGGCTGGGGGATAAAACAAACACTAATTTCACTCTGTGTGTGTGTGTGTGTGTGTGTGTACAGTACAGTACAGGTATGTGTGTGGTGTGTGTGTGTGGCAGTGCGTCAGTCTCTTTGTGTGTGTGTGTGTGTGTGTGTGTGTGTGTGTGCGCGCACGCGCTCCACTTGACTCGTGAATGCCTTGTGTGCACTCTCATGTCAAGCGTGTGTACGTAACCCCAAGAGTAATGGGTGAAAGTCTGCGTCCTGTCCTGGACGTCTGCGAGACGACACCGTGTGAAATTGAGCAAGGCAGGCTTGGGCGAGAGAGAGAGAGACCCCTCCAGCTGGGCCGATAATATGTGTGCACATACAAAGCTTGCAAATGTATACACAAGCATCTGGTCACGGCTTCATAAATAGACTAGCACTCACTTCAGTTACACACCACCACCAGGCGAAAACCGCAAAGTCCTCCCTGCAGTACAGTACAGTACGGTACGTGCGGCCCGAACAGCTGCAAACTAGATGCCGCAGCAGCGCTGCAGAGCCTGACACGTTATCAAATAAGTCTTGCCAAGATCATCTGGGGTTATTGGATGTCCCCGGGCCGGGACAGAGGGGACAGAGGGGACAGTTGTCCTGGGCCCAGGGAGAGATGGGGCCCAGAGTTGGTTCCTCATTACATTGCATCTATTGGACAGGGGGGCCCTTTCAGGTGACTTTGTCCCGGGCCCGACCAAAGCTGTCAGCGGCCCTGCCAGGCCGGTCCATCCATTCATAGGATGCGGTGCTACATGAAGGCTAGTAATAGCGCTGCACAGGCCTGTACTGCTAATCTGGCATACAGGGCATTTTCCCGGTGGGCCGACAGTCCCCGCCCGGGGGAAATTCTATTGTTTGTTTGTTTGTTTGTTTGTTCTTACAGGCTAGCTCAGAGTTTAGAGGGGGCAGCCCATTGGTCCATCTTCAATTGGACAAACAGGATGTACAGCGTACCACAATAATGAGTACTAGCCAGACCTTCGCCGTTGCTTCTAGTCAGGCCACGAGCAATACAAATATAGTTTCTGAGCTCCGGAGAAATTGGAAACTCCACCCACTTTGTCAGGAAGCAATCAATTGACTTTGAGCAACTCCGATGGCCCTGGGTAGAGGCGTGTTGAAGGCACTGACATGGTTTAAGCAGAGACGTTCTATTGGGACTAAGACAATGTTTGGTGTAAACTGCGGCACAGCCTTTTCTGGCCTCGACCAGTAGCAAACTGAGGGAGGCGGGTTAACCAGGCTGTTTGGGAAACGGTCAGACCAACATCTCGGTAAGAGATTTGAAAGTCGATGATAATGAGCACACCCCTTTTGAAAAGTAACATTTTCAACAATATTTACCGTAGTACGGACACGGCTTGTAAGTGTGATGGGGCAGTTTAAGCCTAAAATTACCCAGGTGTGTTGTGCTCCCAGTCCAGCCCTGGCTCTGCTTCTCCCATCGCTGCACCACAGACTAATTTGGGAAGCTGCAGCTCAAGAGAAGCAGATTAGATGAATATGCCCTGCCTGAAAATTTGCTGATAAAGGCGGATGTTCGTGATGTGACGTCACCCCTGCCTTTACCAGACTTTCAAAAACACTATTACCTGTGAAACCGCGAAATTTCAAAACAGGCTTACCCATAATGGATACATTAAAAGCAGCATAGTTTGTGCCTGCAAAAAATTGCTCGTAGGAAGACGTTTCATGGCTGAATATCTTCGGCAGAGCTCCAAATGGCACACAACATACAGGGGTGAGTAGAACATGGAGGTTATAATGTGAAATCAAGGGTCCAATGTCAAAAAGCAAGTTTTCCCTTAACATAGACATACCACCGTAGTTAAGTGGTCAAGATCTGCGCTCAGTAGCACTGTAACAATGATTTCAGTGTGAAATGCAATGATTTCAGTGTGAAATGCAATGATTTCAGTGTGAAACCTGTACTTCTGATTTCTAACCCTCCTGTCAGATTTAAACACTGGCCTGAGAAGTAAAGTAAAAGGCCACCTGGGAAACTTCAACTCCAACTTCAACTGTAACACAGCACTCCACAGCACACGAGTGCACACGAGTGCACACAACAAAATTGCATTTATGCCTCACCGGTCAGCCGGGCAGCCCCCAATTGCGCCCCAAGGGAGCAGTGCAGTGGGACGGTACCATTCTCAGGGTACCTCAGTCATGGAGGAGGATGGGGGAGAGCTCTGGTTAATTGCTCCCTCCACCAACTTGGTGGGTCGAGAGTCGAACCGGCATCCTTTGGGCTACAAGTCTGACGCCCTAACGCATTACTGTACCCATAACTGCCCAAGAAGGCCAGCGTGCTTCACAGTGTATGGCACAATGTGTTACCTTATCTCAAGATGCCAGAGCAGGATCAGAGGGACTAAAAAATAATCACACACTCTCTGAAACATGAAGCTGATCTGGATTACTATGGCTGTAAATCAAATGTCAAGAGCACACTGTGTCTCTGCTTTGCCATGTTAAACTGTGGCTTGAGCTCAGACAGCTGATCTTGGATGAGATTGGCTTTAAACATGCAAAGTTAGATTAGATTAAGCAGGGGGGGTTGGGGAATAAACCTAGATCTGAGGTCAAGTTATGGGGTGATTGTGACAGTCAATATGATGATTGAAATGTGTTTGTATTTTTTTCCACGACCTACTATGCTTATACGGATTGATTGAAGGGGTTTGCCTATGGTTGATTAAGAAGGATGGGGGATTGGGTAGGGGTTTAAAGACAGATCAGAGGTTTGTGGACGATTTCAATATTTTTCTTCCAAAAAATAAATAAATCTTGCATTATTTATGAACATTTATGAATATTTATGAATAAATTATGTCTTTAAAAGGGGTTTGCTTGTAAATAAGGGCTGCATTCAGGTGGGGCAACAACGCTTGAAATCCTCTTATGCCTCTTTTCCACTGCCGTTTTTTTTGGTAGGCCTACAGCTCGACACAGTGCGACTCGGCCGCCACTTTTTTAACTTTTCTAATAGGCACGACACAGCTCATTGTAAAGCAAAAAGTGGCAGCCGAATTGCTCTGTGTCGAGCTGTAGGCCTACCAGAAAACCAGCAGTAGAAAAGAGGCATTGATGTATGGGTTGAAGAATTGTGCTTTTGTTGCTTTTTTAATTCAAGGTGACTTCTGATAGAGTTCTATTCTATTTCGGTTTCAAACTTCACCTGCTAATTAGTTTCCATTTTGCCTGTTCAAGAAAAACTTTGCTGAACGCATATGGCAAATTACAGGCCATTGTAACCACTCCCCTTCCAATTAAACGCAGTAGCTGCTTTTCCACATCTTAAATCACTGAATGCTTTGGTGGATACGCTACCCACGACTTTAGCCATCTTAAAAGTCTAGTCAAACACACACATGCATGTCCTTAGCGCCCCCCAAATACATGTAGAACAAGAAAACCAGCTAATTCACAGGTCATAACACAGTATGATGGGAGAATGAATGGGGTGGTTGCAGGGAATCCAAGGCCAACCTGTAGGAAGTAATGTACAGTCAAAGCGTAAAGTGTGTGTGTGTGTGTGTGTGTGTGTGTGTGTGTGTGTGTGTGTGTGTGTGTGTGCACGCGCAGTGCAATACTTGGCCTGCTGCCAGGTAAGAGGCAGGAGTCTCTCAACTTCATTTACAAGCAAAAACACCTGCACACGCACCCCTGCAAAGCAGCAGGAGAGTGGAAAGTAAAGAAGGGGAAAAAAACCCACAACTCAAAGACAATGCACCGATTGTCTCTCCAAGTGCATCAACGGCACCTTGTCTTTCAGTGAATTTCAGGGAATTTCTCTCTCCCTCCCTCCCTCCCTCTCCCGTTCTCTCTTTCACACCCCAAAGAAAAGCAAGGGGAAAGAACAAGAGCAAGAGGAGAATGAGAGGAGTGTAGTGGAGCCGCGTGTGGATTACATCCCCCCAGGCTGTGTGTGGAGCACAGCAGAGAGGAGGCATGTGTAGTCACGTAAGCAGGGGAGGATTATGACTCCATGGGCCCCTGGGCCAGACAACAAGAAAGGCGCCCCTCCATGGGTGTTGCTAGTTTACAAAAAAGATTCAGTGTTTTAGGTCAGATGTTGGAGAGCCTATGTTGTTGGGCAGGGGGTTGTCTCTCCGATAACATTTGACAGTACATTTGTATTTAGCCGGATCACACTGCAACAGTACATTTGTTAAAAGTGTGATTTTAATGCAATGTAAGAAAAGAAATACAGAGGCGTGGGCTTCAGGGCCCTCTCGACTCTTGGGGCCCCTGGGTCAGGGAACCGGTAGGCCCGTGTAGTAATACATCCTTGTATGTAGGTCCCCCCTTCTTCATAAAGGGCCTGGCTCTGGTCCCCAGCTGAGCTGAGCTGAGCTGCTGCTTCCCTGGTGTGCTCTGGCTCTCTCTCCTCTCCTCCAGCCTGAGTCTTCGTAAACACAGCGCTCAGCACCTCCAGTGTTCGGCACTATCATTACCTTCTCAAATGATCAAGCGACACAAAGCCAAGCACGCTAGAAGAAAATAGGAGTGTGTGCGTGTGTAAAAAAAAAAAAAATCATCATCTTCCACATTACATACCGGTAACTTTGCTGCCCAAGAAGTTGCAGCTCAGCATTTTTTTCTTCTAACAAGGTGCACAGTGGGTCAGTGCATGGCGTACAAACCAGAGATGGAGATTCTCTGGCTGTCAACAAGACAAATGCTGGTGAAATATGAATGTGAATATGAACATAAGAATGTGAAATGAAAAATTTGGACACCAAAATAGTAATTAACTATGAAGTGGCTTTTAATTTTGCACCATTCACAGTATTTATCCGTGGCAGTTTACATTTTGCAAAGTTGCTTCCCACAAATAGTACATTTCAACAAACCTACTTGTGCAGAGGAAGATAAATACAAAAAGGCCACATATCTATGACGCCAATGCATGCCACCCCAACAGGGCCAGGCAGGCAAATCTCCCATCGAGCTGGCACAAACTACTACTCAGTGTTGTTGGACTGTGATACAAACATGGAACGTGTCATGGAAAAAAAGATGGTTTTCCAAACTGGCTGGCAGGCCTGGATGAGATGGCACAACCCACACACGGGCCCACACACTTGATGACAGCATGCACTTTTCAAGCTCCAACCTGGAATGCTTTCTCTCCTCTTGTCCTCTCCGGAACGTGATCCTGTTTTTGTTTTTCCGGTGGTCGTGGATGAGCTAGCGGATTAATCTCACCACGCATCGGATATGACAGCCATACAAGGATACAAGTGACATGACACAACTATTCAACCCTAACCGAGTGCGTGCATGTCAGGGCTGGTCTAGGACAAAAAAAATCAGGCCAGGGCATTTTCAGCCAAGGCCAGTCCACCAGGCACTGAGAGACATTGAGGCCTGTGACAATGTTTGTAGTCATCTATTACGGGCTATTTTGACCACAACAGGCAAAATGAATATTTAAATCTGACTCAGACGGGTCAGCTGTAGCGGCATGAGGACTGATACCACTACATTGAGGGGAGGACCAGGCCAAAATCATCAGCAGTCCATCGGACAAATGCCCTGTATGCCTTATGGCCATTCCAGCCCTGGTGCGTGTAGACAATGACCCAGCACCAGGAGAAAAGGCCCTTCCTGTTTATGGCTGCTGCAGGCTTGTTGCAGGCGGCCCCTCGTGTGATTACTCGTCTATCGTGGAATGCAGCGGTCGGTTCTAATCTGACACTCATCTGACCAGACAGACACGCCAAATTTCCTGCTACTCTGTACCCGTGCCAGTTGCAATGTTTTGGCTTCCACAAAAGCTTAAGGGGGATACTCCTTTAGAGGGAAGGGGACACGTGAAACAGTCACAGTCACAGCAGCAGGCATCTGCTTTGTATTTTAGCGAAGACAGAGACTGCTGTCCTTACATCAACCTCCGCTCTGGGACACTCGCACGACAGATTATTTTAGGGTCACCAAAACTGTGGTACCCAATGGCATGAAAGCACTTATTAACAGACATCTTTTCTTAACAAGGACCCTCTTCTGAGAAACATCTGCACATCCACAATCAGTGGAGTCGATCTGGGCTCGGGCTAACACAGCAGCTGGGTATTAGAAATGCCTGCTCAGCAGATTCGATGCAATTCTCAGTAGCGTTTCCCAGGCAGATGTTACAACAGTGAACTGTGTGTGTGTGTGTGTGTGTGCCAGGGCTGAATGGTGTGCTCAAGGTCAAAAGAGGATATGCTACACACCTCGTCCCCATCCCCTGCACCCCAAACACTGCATCACTTTATCTCATCCTTCACTTTTATGTTTATCCACTATGTATGTACTGTGTAGTCTACCCCGACCTCTTCCTCATCCCTCCTGCCTCCTTCCCTCCCACCGTTTCCTTCTCTTTTTTCCATGTTAATTTTTCCCTCATTCGCTCTCAATGTGAGTTGAGGTTTTGGGGGCACTGGTCCAAAACCAACTCTTCCGCTCAGTTCACAGTGTCAGGGTGGAACAGAGAACACACCAGAGGCCTAACCTTAAAATAGGAGACTGAATTTGGCAAAGGGTAGGATCAACACAATCCCCTTCCAATAAAATTGTAAAGGGGGGGTGGTTGGATTGGGGAGGAGCGATTGACATGACGACAAAAAAAATTCTGCTAAAAAAAAAAAAGAAAAAGAAAAAGTGGACGGCTGCCATGAGTTCATTCAAGTTGAACAGACGTGGCTTCACTCAGAAAGTTCATTCTCGATTCAAAGAAAAGAAACAGATCATTTTTCAAATCCTGCTGTGATGAAACTTAAATATTGCAAAATGTTAACTCTGTGGATGATGACTTCTTGTTGCACATTTGACAAAATACTCACAAATCAATACCATGTTTTCTGTCATTTCCCACAACTCAAAAGACATTTTTTTTATTAAAAGATAAAATGACATTTAAGGTCTTCTCTCAGATTGTTCAAACAGAGAAGATGTCGTGATCTTCCAGCAAACAATGGCAGCTAGTGAGAGTGGGTTATACCTCTTCCCGATATCCTGGTATCCTACACAGTACAGTGGCCCACAGGCGGACACCAGCACCTCAGTCAGTCGTCCACTAGTGACCTGCCATCCGTAGAAGGTACATCATGGTCCATTCACTGCCCAGGATACTCTCAAGATGAAGATCAGAAAAAAAGGCATACTGTACAAGGATGTGAAACTGTTTTGTTTTGGGGACTTTCTAACTCTGATCGTCCACGCGGCGGAATACTGCCAGAAAGTTCTTTCCTCCATTGCGCTGTACTTTCTTTCCTTCTTCTGTGCAGCTACCCAGCCGACCAACTATGATGTCATCAGTCTGCAAAACAAAGTTCCACAGGGTATTTCAACTGCCAACGTTATTGTTCCAAAACACATTCAGACAACAGATAGCAAGACTGGGAAGATTATAAAGTGCAGTGTAGTCATCAAAAAGTAAACAAATAAAAATAAATATATATAAAATATAAACACCACAAAATACCATAGCACCAATAATCAAGTGTTCACTCAAAATAACTCAATATTCTGCCATACACATCTAAAACACCTGCAACGAACGTGAAAATAACCAGTCAAAGTGTCATTTATTCAGTGCTGTATCATAAAAAGATGCCTATAATTAAAAATCTGCAGAAATGTGGGGGATGTGCTGCAGGGATGTGCACTTTTGTGACACGCACACCAAATGACAATAGGGCCCAGCCGTGGCTTAGTCGGCTGGGCACTGGACTGCTATGCGGGCCACCGGGGTTCAATTCCCGACCCGGGTCATTTCCCAATCCTCCCCAGTTTCTCTTCCACTCATTTCCTGTCCCACACTTCACTGTCCTGTCTAAATAAAAAGACAATATTTAAAAAACAAAAAGCCAATAGAACCGTCCATCAGTACAGTCGGTCAGACCTACCAGTTCCTCGTCCGGGATGCGCGTGAAGAGAGGGTGCTCTGTAAAGTGCTTGACCATCCATAGATGCACCTCTTCCACATCTGTGTTGGTGTACACCATACCCTGAACCAAACACAACAAACACAGAATGTTAAAAGGTACAGTCAGCTCATCTTTTTAAAGTTTATTTCCAGAATGTACACTGCCCATTCACATATTTGATCTTTTCCTGAATATTTAAGTAATAATAAGTCATAGATGCCAAAGATGTCGATCACTGGTTCGATCATTGGGTCGATCATTGGGTCGATCATTGGGTCGATCATTGGTTATTCCAAATGGTGGACATGGAGGAGTTCCACCTACTCATGTAACATATGAAAAGTGTTAAGCTATAACTTATACTTGCAAATTTATGGTGGTGGTCAATACACATGAAAACACAGGGCTTTCTTACGAAATATATGTTTTGAGTAACTTCTGTCAATTTCCGATTCCCACTCTCACCAGACTGCTAACACCTCCATCCATAACTGAAGGGTCCTTCAGCAGGCCACTGGAACTCACACTATTGCTTCAGAGACTGTAACCAATACCTCACTTTGGATGAAAGTGTCAACTTTATGATGTTGTGTGTAGTCAAATGCAGTGTAATGACATGAGAAGAGAACCGAGGAGCACTAAGGAGTGATTGTCCATGTAAACAAACAGCACTTTCAGGAGGTTTTGCAAACTGAGAGCAGATTTGCAGGATTGAAACATAATGAAAACGCAACACGCTCAGGATTATTAATCAATAGGGTCATTTCACATGAAATCAGACACTTTGGGACCCGACCGACACAGATTTCAAATCATACTTGCTGTGCCTGTTTAGTAGCAAGATAGAACCCCAGAACTGCATTTATGTGAATCTGACACCAATATTAACACATTGAGTACCGACGACGTAATAATGCGTTTTTCACGCCCATGCGTTGTATACCAAAACGCAAAAATACGTTTTTGCATTTAAATATCATATTTTGAATCTACACCCTTCAATGGACAATATATGTGATTTTGGTAGCTCTGTGATGGACATAAATGACAACATTTGCAGTCCAAAGTTGTTTGATTGTTATGATGTTTGAGTGTTATGATTTGGATATTTTAATTTAACTTACCAGGATGTCTGGAAGCCAACCCATGTCGCCTATCGCGCTGCCTGCATTGATTTCCCTAGTACGGTCACTGTAGCATCTGTTGTCTCTGACTTCACGCAATAGGTAAACACCATTGTATAGTGCCTGGAGTGTCTTGAACTTTCTGGACTTGCTAGACCTTTACCAGATCCTTGGATCCAAATGGCACCCGATATGTAATTGCAGTAATGCGCTCCGATTTGGACGTTTGATCGCCAAAAAGATAAGTTTCTGTGTCTTCCTGTATGTGAGAAGCCAGAAGCTAGCATGGCTACATATCATGATTCCCTGATTGTCGCTCCCAACGCAGGACGCTCCCCTGTCGGCTCGCTCCCACTAGCCAGACTATCGATCCGGGTGGGACTACACGTCCGGGAGTGATAGAAACACCTGGGACTACACGTCCGGGAGCGATCTCAGCTGGGAGTGTCCATCTGCCACCGCATATGATTCGGGTCGGATGGGCTAGGCTACATCTAAGCATCATATCATTTGGATTTGTTGTCAATGTTGGGCTATTATTTCGGGAGTCATCGGGAGCTATTTTAGCAAATGTCTCACCCTCTGCATGTGTGCAAAGAGTTTGTGATCAGTCCACGTGAAAAACGGGGATTTCAAAGGGCATCGATTGCTGGTGTCGTAGTGTGACAGAGCAGGAGGTGTGCTGCCGTATTCGTGAATCGTGCTATGTTGTTGTTTCCCTAGTAGCCTACGATCGGTAGCGTGTATTGTGTCTGACTTCACGCAATAGGTAAACACAGAGACCATTGTATATCGTGCCAGGAGTATCTTGAACTTTCTGGGCTTGCTACCTAGACCTTTACCAGCTCCTTGGATCAAAATGGCACCCGAATTGTAATTGGAGTAATGCGCTCCGATTTAGAAGTTTGATCGCCAACCAGATAAGTTTATTTGATTATTCACCCCTATGTTGAACTGTCTTCCTGTATGTGAAAAGCCAGAAGCTAGCATAGATGGCTATATATGGATCGGATGGGCTACATCTAAGCATCATATCATTGGGATTTGTTGTCAATGTTGGGCTATTATTTCGGGAGTCATCGGGAACTATTTTAGCAAATGTCCGACCTTCTGCATGTGTGCAAAGAGCTTGTGTTCAGTCTGTGTGAAAAACGTGGATTTCGAAGGGCATTGATTGCCGGTGTCGTAGTGGTTTAGAGCAGGAGGTGTGTCTTGACGTGCAGGAAGATGTGTGGCAGAGCTAACCTTGCACCAAATTGTGATTAAAACCAACTCATCCCCTTTCAAACTCGTCACATTCTGAAGAAGCGCACCCTTCACAAAAACCTCAATATCTCCGATTGTAGCTGAATTCCATGGATACCCACTTCGGTTTAGCGTGGGTTTACTCGGCAATAAAAGCTCGTAGAGACACACAGTTTTCACCTACTAAGAGGGCAGCGTCTCCACTTTCAAACGAGTCATAACATATTTCAGTGGCCCTATCACATAATAAGCTGTGAGTCTACAAAAAAACGTAAAAAAGGGCTTAGAACGCTGGTATTCTACGACATAATTCCGTGAGCACCGCCGGTATTCAATGTGTTAAAGGAGAAACAGACTAGCAAAGGTTTACATATGAGGGTAGGACACTATGCATTCAGCCTTGATTATATCAGTCAGTGTAAGTCACAAAAGGATGTCTGAGGTGTTGTTTGAAAGCTCTTTTCTGGCTCTACAAATTACACACACAGCATGGAATACAACAACATTCAGAATATGAATTATGATACATTGCAAAATTAAAAATTGAATATTAAAAAAAAAACGTATATTTTAAAAAGGCTGGTTTCTTCTCTAAACATAGCCTGTAAGGTCATAAACAACACCTGAAAATGGGGTGTTTGGTTCTTTATTAATTTCAGAGATAATGGGATATAAAGGTTGAAATGAGTTGTAATGAATTAGTAATACTGTAGAGCAGTGTCAGGGACAGGGATGGACAGGCCATCTGGCATAACAGGCATTTTCCCGGTGGGCCCTGCACCCTCATCGGTCTCTATTCCAGGTACTCAAAAACTACACGGCTTCTGCCCATTGTCAGACACAGTGGAAGCTAGACCATTCTAAGAAGGCAGAGTTGAAAGAATAAGCTCAGTAAAGGATTTTTCTAAATGTTCAAGCATCAAAGGGTATGTTGTAGCTGTAAATGATGGTAGGGATGCACCGATACCGATACTGGTATCGGTATCGGCACCCGATACTGCTCATTATACTCGTACTCGTACTCGTCAAGCACTTGCCGATACCAGGAACAATACTGCTATTACACAAAAAAATGCAAAATCTTGTCACGTTCTGTGGACTTGAAAGCAGCATGGAAAAAAGTGCCACCTCATACATTTACTAACATTTAAATCTACATGGAAATGGACAATAAAAATATCACAGGTGGAAAAAAACAAGGCCATGCATTTATTTTTATTGTATTTTGGTGGTAAAAGGTATCGGTATCGGTACTCGGTATCGGCAAGTACACACATTAATGTACTCGTACTTGTATCGGTTTTCAAAAAAGTGGTATCGGTGCACCCCTAGATGGCAACTAGTGGGTAGCATGTGTTGAGGAATGTATGCCGAGCACTGGAGAGGTGAAACTGAACTTCCTGCATCCTCATGGACCATCTCCATACTTCACATAATCCGATAGACATGCGGTCATGTGATTTTACTATGGTATTACCATATTATATCTAGGTGATTTGTATGATGGCATATTTTTGAGTCCCATTATCTCTGAAACACCAGCATTTCAGGTGTTGTTCATAACATTGCACGCTATGTTTAGACGAGGAACTGGTCATTTTAAAATATAATTTTTTTTGATATTCAATTTTTAATTTTTCAATTTATAATAATTCATATTCTGAGGGTTGTTGTATTCCATGCTGTTTGTGTAATTTGTAGAGCCAGAAAAGAGCTTTCAAATAACACCACGGACATCTTTTTGTGACTTACACTAACTGATATAATCAAGGCTGAATGCATAGTGTCCTCCCCTCATATGTAAAGCTTCGCTAGTCTGTTTCTCCCTTAATATTGGTGTCAGATTCACACCAATGCAGTTATGGGGTGCTACCTTGCTACTAAACAGGCACAGCAAGTATGATTGAAATCCGTGTCGGGTCCCAAAGTGTCTGATTTCACATGAAATGACCCAATATGTACCAGGGGATCCTGTGACTGGCTATGTGCCCATTATGTCGAAAAGACAACAATACTGTACATTTACACGTGAATAATGCCACTAAATGCTTCTTCAAAAGACTTAACTTTCTTTGATTTTTTTGTTCCAACGTTCCCACGCAATCCTTTCTCCCACAACAGAGCTGGCACGTGAACAATGTTGCACCAAATCCCAACCCCCCACCCCTCTACGCATGCACGCATGCACGCACGGAAACACACACACACCTGCTTAATTTCACTGGAAATATTGATTACATTCCTGGTGTACCACATGGCCCTGGCCATTTTACACAGGACGTTTTTTTTCAACTCCCATCTCCTGCCAACATACAGCCCCCACCACACACGCCCACCGATTTTTTTTTTTTACATAAAACCCATGTGGTGACTTTGCCTTTAACAGCTCTGTTGAGCAAAAGCCACGCCGACCCCCTGCCACCCACCCCAACCGCTACCACCAACACCACCAGGCCTAGACCCAGGCCCGGAACCACCACCACCACCACCCCCCACCATGGCCTGGAATAGCAGGCAAGCAAACATGGGAGCTTATCTGCGATGTCATTTGCGTTTGCTCTGGGGCGCGCTCAGATTGTATAATTAGAAGAGTGGCTTCGTGGAAAACGCTCCAGTGGCACAGATTTGCCCGATCCTGCCCATTGCCTGCTGCCTGCACAGGGGAGCTGCTGCAGGTTTGCGCTGCATATTACTGCATGTCTGCATGTGGTGGCGTGTGTGTGTGTGTGTGTGTGTGTGTGTGTTGTAGTGTATAAGTGTATGCATAGTGTCTGTGCGTATGTAGGTGGGAGTTCATGTGTGTGTGTTTTTCTCCGTGGAAGTCGCTTTGGTCAAAGGCCTCTGCTAAATGCTATGTAATGTGTCCACATGTACGTATGTGGGAATGTGTGTGCCCGGTCTGTCACCACTCGGTCCCATTCTGTCCCAATATTACCCATTGGTATGTGTGTGCATAGGGAGAAAGTGAGTGGCTGTAGTGGCTGTTCATGTGCATCTATGTGAGGGATGGGCAACTTTTATGATGAGGAGGGCCAGGTTTTTTGATAGCCACCATCGGTGGGCCACATGACCACTGATTTGACTTCAATTCGCAGAGTTGGAGGTGCAGTTGGTTGCTCACTGACTGCCCATATTGTTTGGAAAGAATATACCGGTAGTACTCTATACTCAATACCCCTGGGGCCAAGAGTATAATTACAACAGATTGATTCAATATTTGTTTTAAAAATATGGTCATTATTTTCTTAATTAGGCCTACAGTTTTATCTACGGGCCGCACTGAGTGAGGAGCCTGACTGACTGACTGAGCCTCCAGTTGCCCATCCCTGATCTATGTGTTCGAGTCTACAGTACGTGCATGTTTGTGTGTCTACATGTGCAAGTATGTAGGAGTGTATGTGCGCGTGTACGTGCACGTGTACGTGCGCGTGTACGTGCGTGTGTACGTGCGGCGCGCGCGTGCCTGCGTGTGTGTGTGTGTGTGTGCGCGCATGTGTGTCTACGTACATGTATGTGGAGTGCATAAGCTTACATGTAAACAATATTACCAAAAGTATTCAGTAACCCATCCAAATGATCAGAATCAGGTGTCATTATAACTTGGCCTGGTGACATGTATATAAAAAAATATCAAGCTATTAGGTACGCAGACTGTTTTTACTAACATTCGTGAAAGAATTCACCTCTCAGAGAATTCCAGTGTGGAACAGTCATAGGACGCCACCTATGCAACAAATCCATTCATGAAATTTCCTTGCACCTAAATATTCCAGTGAACTGTCAGATTTATTGATAAAATTGGAAGAGTTTGGGAACAACAGCCACTCAGCCATGAAGCGGCAGGGCACGTGAACTGATGTCAGTGGACACTGAGGCACACAGTGTAAAGAGGTATTCGACTTTCTTCTGAGTCAATTGGCACAGAGCTCCAAACTTCATGTGACCTTCAGGTTCGCCCAAATACAGTACACATAGTGAGCCATGGAATGGCCGTCTATGGCCGCCGAGCAGCTGCATGCAAGCCATTCACCAAGTGCAATGCAAAGGCCTTGGATGCAGTGGAGTAAAGCTAGAGCAATCTGATGAACCAGTCTGGGTTTGGAGGTTGCCAGGAGAATGGTACATTGACATTCTCCGCATTGTGCCGATTGTGAAACTTGGTGGATGAGGAAGGATAGTGTGGGGTTGTTTTTAAGGGAGTTGGGCTTGACTCCCGACCCGCCAGGTTGGTGGGGGGAGTAATTAACCAGTGCTCTCCTCCATCCTCCTCCATGACTGAGGTACCCTGAGTCTGTGTACTGTCCGGCTGCACTGCTCCCTTGGGGCGCCATTGGGGGCTGCCCCCTTGCACGGGTGAGACATAAATGCAATTTTGTTGTGTGCAGTGAACACAAATGCAATTTTGTTGTGTGGAGTGCAGTGTCACAATGACAATGGGATTTTCAGTTGCCCAGTTGGGCTTTCAACTTTGAATGCTTCAGGATAACAAATGATTTAAGCTCCCAACCTTGTGGGAACAGTTTGAAGCAGGCTCCTTCCTCTTCCAACGTGACTGTGCAGCACCAGTGCACACAGCGAGGTCCAGAAAGACATGATGACAGAGTCTGGGTGTGGATGAACCTGACTGGCCTGCAGTCAAGTGCTGACCTGAAACACCTTTGAGATGAATTGGAGCGGAGACTGAGAGCCAGGCCTTCTCAACCAACCTCAGCACATGACCTCACCAATGCGCTTTTGGGAGAATAGTCAAAAATCCCTATAATCCCCCAATCCCCTCAATTGGTCTTGGTCCAATGTCCAATGAGTTGAATTTGGATTTTTTGGTGCATTTTTTAAAAAAAAAATGTTATACTGAGTTTTGCTTAAACAGAAAAGGGCAAAAATTACAAGCACAGATCATTGAAGATATTTTTTATGATAGCATAGTGAAGATGGTGACAGGAAGCAAGTGGGGAGAAAGAGACGAGGAAGGACCTGCAAAGGACCCGGGCCGGGAATCGAACCCGGGTCGGCCGCATAGTGAACGAGTGCCCTACCGTTCGGCCACGGTAGGGCCAGCTCCCAGATCATTAATAGTCAATACGATACCCTTACTGAAGTAAAACAGCAGAAGGCTCTTTGACTACCGGTAGTTGTTAACTCGGTTGCACTTGCCACATGTCCCCTCATGGATTCTGGCCCATTTCTCCACTGCCAATTGCTGTGTTGTCAGTATAATATTGACTTTTAATGATCACAGGGCTAATAAATTTGTCCGTGTCATTTTAGCCCTTTCCCATTTAAACGCTGTGTTGCAATGAATAAATCCCAGTTCAAGTCATTGGAAATTATCCTCATAGTGTATTTGTTCATATCATATTTCCGGCAACATAAACTTGTCACTAATGATAATGGTCATTCGCACTGAGAAATCAAGACAAATGTCAGGAGGGGTGCTAATAATATAGTCTTCAACTGTACCACTTTCTCAATAGGTGCACATTTACAGTATGTATATAACTATGAACACATTGAAAGAAGATATACGGTTTTGCAAACAGCGTACAGTAAGCTATTGTACATTATTTAAACACGGCACTGAAATGATACAGTATGTGCACTATTGAAGCCAAATCTCATTCTTTCGTCAGATTTTCTCTCTGTCTCACTTGTGCTCTAGTAGCAGTCATCTGTCTCCATGCCAGTGTCCTGCTGGGGTCATGAGAAGGGGTCAAGTTCAGATTAAACATTACCTATGGAGGGCCACTTGAGGTCAGCTGGTGTAACCCCCCCCCGCCCCCCACCAAGGCCGCAACAAGAGGTGCCACTCAACTGGCTGGCAGCTGCTCTCCCCTAATGGAGAGTCTTGTCACGTCATCACTCTTGTCACCGCACCCCCACAACATGTACCACAGCCCACCGCCCCATAGCAGACAACCCCTCGAGCCCACCTCACCACACATCCTTGTTTGCCCACTTACACACCGCTCATTCCCAACCCGACCACCCTCAACACGACTTTAACACACCACAACCCCAACCCTTCTCTTGTTTCCCCACTTATACACACACCCTGCTTGGGTATGAGTCTGATGCTGAGAGTGCATATAAGCACTCACGCACGCAAACAACCACAAGAATTTGGAGCCCACCACGGCATTAATAATAAACCAACATACATACACAAGCCTGAGATTACTCACACCCACTATGGACATAACACACAACCACACGTGTATGTATGTATGTGTGTGTGTGTGTGTGTGTGTGTGTGTGTGTGTGTGTGTGTGTGTGTGTGTGTGTGTGTGTGTGTGTGTGTGTGTGTGTGTGTGTGTGTGTGTGTATGTATGTATGTATGTATGTATGTATGTGGCGCGCACACGCACACGCAAACACCTGTCACCACATCTGTTGTAAATTTGACAGGCAAAGAAATACAGAACTCACATTGATGATGACACACGATTGGATAGAAAAAGTAAGAGTGGATCCTGAGAGAGTGGGTGGAGAGAGAGAGAGAGAGAGAGAGAGAGAGAGAGAGAGAGAGAGAGAGAGAGAGAGAGAGAGAGAGAGAGAGAGAGAGAGAGAGAGAGAGAGAGAGAAATGACAGAGAGATGAAAGAGTGATGGGTGAAGAGACAGATTTGCAAAAGGAGGAAGCAGGGGAAG
This sequence comes from Engraulis encrasicolus, assembly GCF_034702125.1. Classification (NCBI taxonomy): domain Eukaryota; kingdom Metazoa; phylum Chordata; class Actinopteri; order Clupeiformes; family Engraulidae; genus Engraulis; species Engraulis encrasicolus. Next base: position 45,224,485 of record NC_085870.1, on the reverse strand, counting down.
GAGGATACGGAAAGAAAAAAATGTAAGTGTATAAAAATGAAGAGTGTGGGATCAAAACAACAGATCATGGAAAGAGATGGTATTAGGTGGAAAAAATAAGATGAGTGGCTCATTACATTATGACGAGTGGAAAGAGTGAAACAGAAACAAACAGACTTCATGTGTGGCACCAATTCGTCTGCCTGCATGTCTACCTGCCTGTCTGTCGGTCTCTCTGCTTGCACGTCTGTCTGTCTGTGTCTGCATGTCTGTCTGTGTCTGCCTGCCTGTCAATCTCTGCCTATTGGTCTCTGCCTGTCGGTGGGTCTACCTGCCTGCCTGTCGGTCTCTGCCTGTCGGCCTACCTGTCTGTCTGTCTGTCTGCTTGCCTGTCAGGTGAAGCCAACACCTGTTCAGACAACACTGCATCTCTCAGCCCTGTCTAGCACTTGGGAGAATTGTAGTGGCACGTTTACAGAAGAGGCTTGCGTCAGATGGATACAAGGGTTTTTTTTTTGTTCCATGCCATACTGCCTCTGTAACACTTTAGCCTAAACCACCCACCCTCCTGCTCTCACTCCCTACCTCACTTACCCATGCAAACAGAACAATGGCACGGGTCTCTACTGCTCTTGTTCGCCTTGCTTGCGTTTTTCGGACACTAGCAAAAATACAACATGTGAAGCTTAAACAAGACTTTCTTCAGTCTAGCATCTGCTCTGCTCTGCTCTGCCAGCTCCCTCAAGAAAAATGTGCCACGCACGTTGTAATGTGGATGTCCCCGAGCTATATATACCGGCTACGTCTCTGCCTCTGCAACACCAACAGGATCTTTGCAGTCCAAGGCAGAAAAGGAAGTCTACTGCGTCATAATGTCGCCGTATGCATCTATTTACATTGTGTGGCATTCCTCCGCGGGGTGTAATGTAAGGTGAAAGAAGCGGAGAGGAATCCAGCGGCAGTGTGTGTTGTTCAGCCCAGAGTGTCAGGAAACCTCACAGTGCGAGTATGCTGCAGACGAGCAGACGTGCTGAGATCGCTCAACATTTGGCCTGGCTTTGCTGCCAACGACGCTGTTGAACACTCGCCACAAAGCGGCATGCCATGACGTTTGCTTAAGACAGTCCAGCTGCGACGCTGTACACCATAATAATGTGCTGTGTACCAGACCGTTCAGCCGTGATGCTGTATGCTATGACGTACGCTAGACTACTCAGCCACAAAGCTCTATGGTGTAGTCCAGACTCTTCGGCTGCGAAGCGCTAGGCTGTGACGTATGTGGGAGCTTCTCACTGGATGCCACAGATTTGAAAATGTGAGAAGAGGAATTTTCTAGATTCCAACTGGCTGCTATCTGCTTACTGGGTCAATAACATTTTGGTAGTGGCACATATCAGGTTGAGGCAAACACAGCTAAAACCACTATTGTATGGATTAAAGGATTTGTTATTGTTAATGGATTATCTAAGAAGGATATTCATTGCAGTACATTGATTACAAATTACTTATTAATTTAGGCACATTAGCTGTTGTACCACCTGATGTCTGAGACCCCCCCCCCCCTAACAAACAAAAAACACCATTGGCCCTTATGTCATTGAAATGTATAACTAGTACAGCAAAACTGAAAAAAAAACTGAAAAAAACTGAAGACAGGCTGATCACCAAAAATACTGATAACAAGAAGATGGCTGTTTGTGGTGGTAGGAGTGAGGAGCAGGCTGTTGTAAACAAGAGAGTTCAGAGATGGGATTAGAAGGTGAACAGAGACTGGAATGGTACGGATGACTGTCTAATGTGTCCAGAGAGAATTCCACAGTCTAACTAACAGCTGACAGATCCAAATCGTGCAAGTGGCCATGCAGACTATGGGTGGCCTGGAGCAGGGGTGGAACTTAAGTTTTTCCCCCACCATTCACTGTGGCAGGTATATTTTAAAATCTACCAGTGAATCGCCATTTTACCACTCAACTCATAATAATAATAATAATAATAATAATAATAGTAGTAGGGTGATCCTACGTTTCGAGTGCGCTTTTAGGTCAGTGGAATTTATTTATCTATTAACTGCATCCAATGATGTTTTGGACATTAGCACACATTTATCTTTCATATAATACAGAAAGTGAAGACATAACATTATTTTCCTCTGCAGGAATGAATATTTAATACTGGTTTTGGACGTTTTCATGCCGTCCTCGTTTTCCAAATGTCAGATTCAGTCTTCATATTAGCATGTAAAAAACCTTGTTTTCTCCAAGATCATTGCAAATGTTGATTCACGGTAGTTATCACAACATGACAAAACTGTTGAAAAGTCTATCATGCTTTCCATTATGCATTCAATTGGCCATTTTGTGTGTGTCCCGTGTCAACATGTTAACCGTGTCACACACCGAAACTCCCACCATAAATCAATAAGGGTTTGGTCCTGAGTGCTCTGACCAACGCCATAAAATGTCATTACCTCTTTGGGTGGTGATGTGAAGACTGTTTGGTAAGTTTTGAGTTCACCTCTTCCATAATTTAATCCATTATTTTCTATGGTCTTTTTTAATCCATTATTTTTCTATGGTCTAAAATTGCCTGTCAACTGTGTTATCGACAAAATCATAAGAACCTGAATTAGAAATCAAAAGTAGAAAAACACAGATATAGTGTACAAAGACATGAATTGATTATGGTGTTTTGGCGGAATTTCTGAGGTCTTCAGATAGCACAACACTCTGAAAATGGCTGAAATGTCAAGCTGTGTCACCGTCAATTTTGTTATGCATCGGCTATGGCAAACAAAATCATTTGTATTTTAGGGAGATGGGTTTGTCTGCTCAGCTTTTTCTCCTAAAAAAGTGCTGACTTGTTGCCCTGCACTGACCGTAACGCAGTTGAGTAACACGGTTGACTGTTTTGAAAGTGTTTGTGCTATTGATCCCTTATGTGTTGGAAAAATCCCATGAACAGATACTAGGGATTATCTCTGCAGAGGGAAGTCTTGTGTAAGGAGGGTGACTAAATTCAAATCAGATGTTACAGGGATTTATAATGAAAAATGTGTCAGTCTGTATCACAGTGAATCATAAAATCCTACTTATGAAGCTCAACAATCACATTTTCTATATCAGTTGCACAGATTAATGGCAGCATTATTGTTAAGGGACATAAGCACTTTCAAACGTATGTTGTTTCAACTGTGTAGTATTTTTATATATGTTTGAAATGACATAGAATTTGTCCATAACACTGTTGACAAAATAATCAAGCAAATGTTCGCTTTTATGAGAATGTTTAAGATTAAGCTTGGCAATTTGCATGTTTGGAAACTTAAATGTATACACTATGGAAACATCTAGGTCATTTATTTGAAAAAAAAAAAAAACCCTGATATTGACATTTTGCGTTTGCCAAAAGCGCACACGAAATGTAGAATCACTCAGTAATAATAATAATAATCAGTTCATTATTATTATTATTATTATTATGAAATCTATTATTCTTAGGATTATTATTAAATATTTATATGTTTGTGTCAGGTTGACCATGTCCTTAAGAAAGGAGGACTTCTTATGAGGTCGGGGGGTTTGGGGGCTCTCCCCATACATTTTTGGATTTTTAGATGCAATTTCCTGCATTCTAATCAATTTTAAGGTGAAGAATGGCAAACCCCAGCGGACAAAAAACCCCCCCCAAAAACGCTGGGACATTCAGGCTATTCATCGCTCGAGTTGAGGTGAAAGTTTCACCCATCAAAATGACTGGTGGGTTGAAAAATTTACCTGTCAGCCCTGAAATTTACCCGTCCTTGGCGGGTGGACGGGTACCTAGTTTCAACCCTGGCCTGGAGAGAGGAGAGGTTGGGGAGGAATGTGGGAGTACTGCTGTAGGGAGGTGTACATTTCACTCATTCACCAGTCTCATGTTTAAAGTGGTGGTTTGCTATTTTAGACATTACCGGTGAGCCATGTTTTTGTGACTTCTGGGGTGAAGTAGAGATGTTCTCATCACAATTTTGACATTTGGTGCTGAACGGAGCATTTGGGTATTCAAGACTGCAGGCCCCCACCTTTACATTGACTCCAAACCATAGATAGTAACGTAAACAAACACACCCCCATTTCCGGTCGCGCGGAGTACTAGTCAAACCAATACAATCAATGAAGACGGACAATAATGATAAAATATATTCTCTGGAAGCGTATTGTGTGGCGATTTTCGAGCCAACGTATCGCTGCCCACCTCTGACCACACTGTGAGTTTCATGTCTCTGCAAACGAAAGTTTAATGCCATTTTATGATTGATTGCTTGAGTGCTTCATTGGAGTCAATGTAAAGGTGGGGGCCTGCAGTCTTGAATACCCAAATGCTCCGTTCAGCACCAAATGTCAAAATTGTGATGGAGAACATCTCTACTTAACCCCAGAAGTCACACAAACAGGGCTTACCGGTAATGTCTAAAATAGCGAACCACCACTTTAAACATGAGCCTGGGTCATTTCCTGATCCTTCCCTGTCTCTCTCTCCCTTCTCGATTCCTGTCATCTCCCACTGTCCTGTCTCAATAATAATAAAATCCCAACAAATGTTTTTAGAAAAATAAAAAGTATGGAGGAGCTTAGGTCATAGATGGCTTTGAATGGTGAAAGCAGGGCATTTTATATTCGATACGAAAATAGATGCTGAGCCACTCTCGAACCTTCTGGTCTGAAAGTGACGGCACAATTTTGGCCACAGAACAGTACTGCATTATCATACCGCTGGGGGAATTTATTGGGTCATTTATTAGTGAGCGGTCAATACTGTAAAGGTTCTTTACACAAAATAATCTTGGCATATCCTTGTAGCAATGTTTTATGGAGGGTATTGAGCTGAATCTGACGAATGAGTTGAGTGTATCGTTAGCCTAGTCTACACATTCTTTATCTGCATCACGATGACCAACGGTTCGATACAATGCACTATTTTTTAAATGTATCCTTTTTATTTTCACAAAAAACTATAATGATAATTCATAGGTAGAGCAGGTTAGAAGTCACACCACAAGTATTAACAACTGTTCACAAATAATAATGAGGAGGATTTGAAACTTGAAAGCACCATCACATCATATCAGGGCTTGTTTTCTGCACCGAAGGGTAACAGAAATGTGAAAAAGTGCATCATGATACTGCCTTCTAGCATTGCGATAGAGTATCACGACTCTGTGCATCACGATTTCTCGCTTCAATACAATATCGTTACAGCCCTAGTTAGACCAGTATCATATATTGGGGAACGTCATTACAACATGGCATGCCACTCTCCTCACTCTGTACTGGTTCACACTGCGGTGGCTACATTACTGTGCCCGAATGTTTCTACAGTAGTTTCTACCGATTCCTTCCAAGAAAAAAAACCCACTGAAGGCATTCATGCATGGTGCCAGCTTGGCATGGCACTGGGTATACAAGTAGTATTATTGTGCAGGAAATCTGTCGGGCAGACTCGTGTGGAGCCATTCATGAGGCACCTGTCCAGCCTGCTTCTGCACTGATAAAGCAAAGCCGCTTTGGAGGGAGCGGAAAACGGAAAAGCTGCTGAATCACCATCCACTGTAACGTTACTAAACAGGTTGGCACTCTACGTTGCCTCTTTCCCCTTAAGTGCACCACACAGCCCTTAAAAGACCCCATTTCCAATGCTAGCCTAGAGAGAGGCAGAGAGAGAGAGAGCGAGCGAGCGGGCGAGAGCGAGAGCAAGAGAGAGCTATTGCGTGTCTGTGGCCCGCTGCCATAGACGTATAGAGAGGTTATTTGCAGTATGACCTTGGGGTATTACTTTGAATTATTTATTCCTTCATTTATTTAGTTGGGGGAAGGGGGCACCCACCAATGCCATTAACCACTCTGGAATTGAATTTTTCCAAACCAAAAAGGCACTGGAGTCTGGACTGGAATAGGCCCAGGCTGTTGTTTCATTTCATTTCCATTCCTTAACTTAATAAGGACAGTGCACATTCATAAACATCAATGTAAATCTGCCACCAGCTTGGTTGTTTTCAGGAACAAAATCCTTTTTGGCCAGATGTTTTTTGACCATAATTGCCCCTTAAAAACCCCAAAACGCATGGAATAATAAACATGTCGTCCATTCACTGTTCAAAAATAAAAACAAAAAGGGTAGTATTACTACACTGGTCCTGTGACCCTTGGAAAGGGGCTAAGACGAAGCAACACCATCCGGTCAGGCAACCCCCCTCCCCTCTCCCCCGGCCCTGTGCCCACAATCCCACCTCCAGCCTGCTGCCTAAGAATGGCACACAAAACATCACACAGCCAACCTATTAAAGATCAAGCAGAGAACTGTGCCAACTATGGCAATGCAGCCCCTGCAACACCCATCCCCCCCACCAACCCAATCCAATCTCCGATTAGCCTAGTTGTGCGACAAGACGATTTGAGGACAAACATGGGGCTTACGGGCCAGCAGGGGGGAGCGTGGCCGTGAACATGATTCGAGACGGCGGTGTCATGTCAGGACAGTGGCAATTAAGCAAGATACAGTAGGGGCCTCGCCCAGCTCCGCTCCGAGCCCTCCACAGCCGCCTTTGAGGCGTACGCCTTTGGCCGCTAATCTGAGTCACTTTAGGGAAATAATCTTGGCTTCCAGCTGAGCTGCTGTTTGGCCCCTGGGGTTTGGGGAAGTGGGTGGACAGGGCCTTGAGGAGGGGTTGGGTATAAGGGTAGGGGTAGGGCGGGATGGGGTGGTCTGAATGTGTCTCTTTGTGCGCTGCGTTTTAAGAGTCTTACCCCGATGCGGAGAGTGTAGGCATACTCGGCCAGCAGCGTCGGACTGATGATTCGCCACTTGTGCTTGGTCTTCTTGAAGTGGGGGTCGGGGAAGAGGAAGAACAGCTTGCTGAGCTGGAGCAGCCCACAGATGGAAGGAAGGCGATTTCAGGACACAGACAGACAGACAGACAGACAGACAGACAGAGAGAGAGAGAGAGAGAGAGAGAGAGAGAGAGGAGGGGCAGAGAGGAAGTAGAAGGTGGAGAGGGGTGAGAGAAGGAGAGACGAAGAGAAAGGGGTTGAGAGAAAGGGAAAGAAAGAAAGAAAGAAAAAAAGAAAGAAAGAAAAAAAGAAAGAAAGAAAGAAAGAAAGAAAGAAAGAAAGAAAGAAAGAAAGAAAGAAAGAAAGAAAGAAAGAGAGAGGGGGATAAATGCGGTCAGTTGGGGACACAAATCACATTATAAAGTGTGTAACTTCATCCTCTCCAATACAGGTCAAACACAAAGCATCACACATTACTGCCAGTGTGCATGCTCTTTTGTTGAAGCCGAAACATTGGCGTTTACACAGAAAGAGAGAGAGAGAGAGAGAGAGAGAGAGAGAGAGAGAGAGAGAGAGAGAGAGAGAGAGAGAGAGAGAGAGAGAGAGAGAGAGAGACAGAGACAGAGACAGAGACAGAAATCAGAGAGGCGTGATTCACATAGATAAAAAGCCAGGCAAAATGAAAAGGTGGCACTGTAATGGTACACTGGCCAAGCGTGGGTGTTCATATTGCTTTGATCATTTATTTTATATCATATAATCTAAATCTTGCCCGGGATGCGTGGGCTTCCAAATGGAGTTCTTCTGGGGGTTTTGGACAAAGAGTGGATCATCAGCTGGTTTTCTTCCCCGGCCACTCTGGCCACACCACTGCATATCAATAGACCTAACCTTCAGAGACCCCCCACACCCATTGCACATTCACGCAAATGTGAGCATGTAGTGCACGCGTATGCACGCACGCACAAATTATCGTGCGCACACACAAACACACACACACACACACACACACACACGCCCACACTCACTAGAGGAGGTAGAGATGCACCATGCATCACCTGTTTCCCCACACAGGTCTCAGCATTCTGTGCCTTCTGAACATGCCGTTAGACCACAATACTACTCACTCGTACATTACAAATACTTCATATACCAACATTGTAAATACTACATGTATTAACCAATGGGTTTAAGTCACTCAAATACAAGAGTAAAGTTCAACACCACAGATAGAGAGATAGAGAGATGGAGACAGATGTTGTCTGTATGTCGGGTTAATTTTGTTCTGCCGATGGAGAGTTCAATATGGCAGTTGAATAGCAGTAGCAACCCCCCCAAAAAACAAAAACAAAAAAATACAATGAATAAAAGCAATGAATAACAGGCACGTGAATGTAGGGCAGGAAACAAATTGCACGGTCAATCATAATCTTTTAATCGGCAGCGATCAAAGCACCGCAGGCTAATCTCTATTAGTATGTTTTGTAAACGTTTTCTTCATATTCCGTACTTCGCCATACATTGCGTTCATAGTTTGTTCCTTGTCAGCACACTAGCACAAGCATGATCACGTGATTCTGCACGATTCAGCAAATGAAGGACAATTAATTTCTGAAATTCTACTGCCCACTCCTACATAGAAAACAAGTTTTACGGTTCCAAGCATTTCATATGGCTCAACCTTATCAGACCATGTAAGTAGGCCAAGAATGAAGATAAGATTTCAGATAAAGGAACTAAATTCACAGACAGCAAGGGTGGGGGGGCACACGAGCCCCTAAAGAATGCAACATATGGAGCAGAGCGAACTAACGAACACTGTACCGAATAATAAACATAACCTACTAAATTACGTAAAGCTGGAAACCCTGCCGGCGTGGAAGCAGCAGCAAGCATACTATATATATTAGCTCGGTCGGCACCGTCACTGTGGCTGGTTTTCAGGAGGCCCCATTAAAAATCGCCGTGCAGACAGGCCCCGTCCCAGCCACCAGCGGAGGCACGCAATCAAACTTTATGTTGAGTGAAACAAGCTCCCTCTTCTTGTGCTTTTTTGTCTCGCTGGGTTTTTTAACCTGCCAGGGACAGGGCTAGGGCTGCTGCTGCTGCTGCTGCTGCTGCTGCTGCTGCTGGTGGTGGTGGTGGTGGTGGTACTGCCGGGAGCCGTCCCGCTGGGAGCCTGGCGAGGAATTTCCCCACTTTTAACAGGTTTTATTCAAATAAACTCCAGCCTCCACCGCTTCCCCCCACCACACACATGCCGAACCGCCACCAAACATCCAAAGCCTACACATCCCGTCCCGCCACCAAATATCCAATGCCGAACCCTCCTCACACACCAATAGAGCCTTACACCCCCCCCACACACACACACACACACCCACAAACAGACACACACACACACACACACACACACCAACAGACAGACACACACACACACACCAATAGACACACACAGTACACACACCCTACTACATCCCTTCAAACACACACACACACACACACACACAGCCCAAAGCCCACACCACCCCATACCGATACCCAACTACACACACAACCAACACACACCCAGCTCCGCCATCCACCAAGCCACCCTCCCCCCCGGTCATGTTTTTATTAGCCAAATAAATAATGTCCCGTTCAGACAGGAGGGTTAGCAATGGCGGCATAATTATTGGGAGCATGGAGGAGGAGGAGGAGGAGAAAGAGGAGGTGGAAGAGTAGGTGAGGGCCCCGGGCCATCGCTCACTCCCTCTCTCGCTCGCTCTCTCGCTCGCTCATCAGGCTCTCCCCTCTCTTCTCTCATTCCTCCAGTCTACCCTCCTCCTTCTCCTCCTCCACTCCCACTTCTCATGCTGGAAAAAAACACAGCACACTTTAATTAGCACGTCAGGCGAGACCAAGCGAAGAGAATTGACCAAAAAAAAGGAGGACAGAAAAAAGAAAGAAGGAAAGAAAGAAAAGATGGAGAATGATGAAGAAGGGGGTGTTGTGGTGGTAGCAGCTGTGGTGATGGTGGGGGGCAGGGGCAAAAATAACAAGAAAAGTGCATCTAGAAATAGAGGCACAGCAGTTTGTTCTTGCATGCGTGCGTGCGTGCATGTGGACTCATAAGGGAATTTTTTATCCACTCCAGATCCCTCTCCTCGACTTTCTCTCTAAAAGTAAAACCAGTTAATCCCATCCACTCCATTGAGCCTGGAGAGAGTGACGGCAGGGCACCTTAGCCCACCACCCCTACGAGTCAACTTGGGCTGTCTGAGAGAAAAGAGCATCATCTGGCCCGACTGCTAAATAACCACTTCACTCATCATGAGCGATGGAAACAGTTACGCCTGACGCACCCTCCAAAGACAGGGAAGGGAAGACAGACAGACAGAGAGAGAGAGAGAGAGAGAGAGAGAGAGAGAGAGAGAGAGAGAGAGAGAGAGAGAGAGACAGACAGACAGACAGACAGACAGACATGGAAAGAGGAGGTAAGAGAGACAGACAGAGATGGATAGGAGGTGCATAAGAGCACCAGAGAGGGGTGGGGGCAGACAGACAGAGAGACAGACAGACAGACAGACAGACAAAGAGAGAGGAGGTGAGCAATTGGGTTGAAGAGATAGAGGAAAAGCATTAGCAGAGACACATAATGAGAGAAAGAAAAAGACATAGAGAGAGAGATGGGAAAAGAGATAGTGAATGCCGCGCTGGCCGCTCATGCACTTTCTGTCTTTTAGCAACTATCTGACAGTGCCATAACCGTCACAGCACACACTCTATGACTGCAGATGACATGAGACTAAGGAAAGCAGAAGAGGAGACATTGCACGCTACAACAGCACTACTGTCTGCTTCAGCAGTGTCTGAATCGTCACTAAAAAAAAACACACCATCGCTCTTCCCTCCCCATGAATAAATGCAATATTCCACCAACACGCCATATGACGCAACCATGACGGTGGGCGAAGTGGTAGTGTTGCTTGCTTCCAGTTCACACACATAGAGGCTGGAATTTGCTGTGCTGTGCAACCCTACACGTGCATCAAGAGTGCACAGAGCGAGTGCTCAGACTTCCAGCAGAATTGGTAGAGCACTACGCACAACACTGTAGGTAGGACCTAAACGTCACTCGGCTACACAATCGTTTGCATCACCTGGTCTCGCCTGGTAAAGGCGGATGTGACGTCACATCACGTCACGAACATTTGCCCGTACAAGTCTTTGAAAAATGATATTACCTGCGAAACTGCTAAGTTTCAAAACAAGTAAGGCACCTATACGTTATGAGTAGTAGCGTACCGTCATGAAGAAATTAAAACCAACATATGTTGTGCCTACAAAAAAATGGCCAATACCAGGAAGTTGTTTCATGGATATAACCAAAACGATTATCTTCGGTAGAGCTCCAAATGACACACACCTTACAGGGGGGAGTACCACATGATGTTTTAATGTGAAATGAAGGGCCCAAGGTAAAAAAAAAGCTTTTCTCCTTCAAGTTATTATGTACTACAGTGTTAATTTATGGGGGGCTGAGGAAGACTATAGCTGCTGAGGCACAAGCTACTGGGGATCCTTCAATAAAATAAAATGTATAATTTTGTTGTTTAAAAAAAGAAAAAGAAAAAAATCACAGAGGAAGACAAAATACCACCCATCTCCAGAAGAGTTTTCAGCTGCTCTGAGGAAGTGCTCTGAGCACAAAGTGTACCAAGTGGGCCATATAAACTCCTTTGAACAAAGCAGGGAGAACAGAACTTGAACCTGAAGGCAAGAGTTTTTACAAAACACTTTCCCATTTACTACCTTTGGAAATCCCCCAGATCCCCAACTTTGGCTCCATTTCTACTCAGATCCATCATCGGCACAGTAGAAGGAACACCCCGTTCAATCGGCCGTGTGGATTACATAAGAGAGACACAATAGATAAGCAAGGATGCTTTCTTTACCCCAAAACACTAAGATTTGGCTCGCAGCACTCGGCAAGACCAAGTGCGCCGTCAAAGCAAACATAAAAACCTATGATTGATAGTATGAAACGTATATATGTATGTGCTTCAGGGAATCGTACATCTGAACATAGTGGGAGAGTGGGGCATTGATGGCAAAGATAGCAAACGCAATATTAAAACCCTTCAAGGACGGTATAATTTATATAGGATCAATAAGTTCTCTTTCACATAGGTGTGAAAACATGGATGGTTCAGATGTTCAGACTTTACTCTTGCTTAAGGACAAACAATGCACCTGACTAACACCTACAGTGTATACATTCATTACATTCGAACATTCAAAAGATGATCTTTACATTGTAGATTACAATCGAAGGAGGCTATTTTCATATACATAAAAATGTTTTGTGGGGTTTTTTTTTAGCTGTTATTGAGACAGGACATAGAAGACAGGAAAAGATTTGGATAAAGAGACCGGATAGGATTGGGATATTACCCAGGCTGGACTCCTTCCTCTCCATGGGCATGAAAGCCCATTTGTCGAAGGGTGCCACAGCACAGCCCCTTTTAGTGTAATGACTGAAGCACGTGTACGGTTAGGTCTGTAAGTATTTGGACTTTGGTACAATTTTCCTCTTCTTGGTTCTATACAGCAGCCCAATAGAGACTGCAGACTTTCGGCTTAAATATGCAGACTTTCATCTTGAATACAACTTTCAGCTGCAGAGTGCATCTTAAATATGAGGGTATTTACATGCAAATTAAGTGAACAGTATAAGAATCACAAACGTTTCTATATGTGCCTCCCAATTTAAAGGACCAAAAGTAATTTGACAAACTAACATTTACACATCAAACTTTCACTTTTTAGTATTTGGTTGCAAATCCTTTCCAGTCATTTACAAGCTGAAATCTGCAATGCATAGGCAGCATTGGACACTGGATGTTATCCCTGGTGATGCTGTGGTGGGCCCTCTACTGGAACGGTCTTCAGTTCCTGCTTATTCTTGGGGTATTTTCCCTTCAGTTTCACCTACAACAAGTAAAATGCTTGCTCAGTCGTACTCAGGTGAGGTGATTGACTAGGCCCTAGTCAATCACCTCACCTGAGTACAACTGAGCAAGCATTTCACGAGCTGGAACTAGGTCATGGCATAGCTGGAACTAGGTCATTGCATAAAAGGTGTCTGGTGACTTCCTCCCGAAGCTTTGGGCCATTGTCCATTTGCACTGTGAAGCGTTGCTCAATGAGTTCTGAAGCACTTAATAATGACCTGATAATATGGCCCGAAACACTTCAGAATTCATTCTGCGGCTTCTGTCAGTAGTAATTATCATCAATAAATACAGGGATATGTTGACAGACTACAGAGCTCAAAGGGCTTAATATTAATATTATGCATGTGCATGCATGTCCACACCATGACAATATCACCAGCATGATTCACTGATTAGGTGATGAGCGTAGATGCGTTCCTTCATGAGCAGTTCCTTTCCTTCTCTGCACTCTTTTCTTTCCATGTCAAATGTATTTTACCTCATCTGTCAATAGGCTGTTGTTCCAGAGCTATAGTGTTTTCCAAATCTGGTTTTGCTACTTTTGATGCTCAACAATTGTTTACATCTTGTAGTGAACCACCTGTATTGTACCAAGATTCTGTTCTGACCATGATGATAACGAATAACGCTTCCATACGGCATAACCCACCTCCCTCGGTTTGCACCTGGTCGAAAGGGCTGTGCCGAAGTTTTAACCAAACATTTTATTAGTCCCAATAGAACGTCTCTGCTTAAACCACGTCACTGCCTTGAATGCGCCTCTACCCAGGGCAGTTGGAATTGCTCAAAGTTGATTGCTTCCCGACAAAGTGGGTGGAGTTCCCCAGCCCAGCGGAGCTCAGAAAGTACTTGAATGAGCGCTTTTCCTGACTAATTTCGCAGCGCCGAAGGTGTTGTGTCATTAGGAGGGCGTAGCCTGGCTACACCCACCTTCCTCCTGGACACTGTTCTACAGTACAGGCCAACTGTTGGGACACAGAATGCTTCTGCCATCATCCACAACGTCTTTTGGTGTTGCTCTAGTATTGTTTTAAAGGAGAAGTCCACTTTTTTGAACACTAAGGCCATTTTCTGAGTTGTCTGCAATGTTTTAGAGTCCCCCTCGCCGTTTATTTCATGTTTGCTGCAGTCTCTGTTATTTGGCTGATTTGGATTTTATCTCAACCAGCTTTAGAATGGCCGTCTATGGGCACCTGCAACTCTGTTCTTAAAATCACCTTAAACATTTGTTTTCGAAAGTCTACAGCTCACAAAGTGGTTAGGGGTGTTCCCTAGCAGTCCCTAACAAGTTTCAAAGCGAAATATGGCTTCTGTCATTTTTTATTTGCCATTTTGTGAAAGAAAGTGAAAGTGAAAGTGAAACTTAATTTACAAATTGCTACATAAAACACACATAAAACACGAAAGATGCCATATTTTGCTACAAAAATTGTTAAGGAACACCAGTGAATACTGCTGAACACTTCGTGAGTTGCATATTCTTGAAAACAAATGTTAAAGGTGATTTTAAGAACTGAGTTGCAGGTGCCCATGGACGGCCATTCTAAAGCTGGTTGAGATCAAATCCAAATAAGCCAAATAACAGAGACTACAGCAAACATGAAATAAACGGTGAGGGGGACTTTAAAACATTGCAGACCACTCAGAAAATGGCCTTAATGTTCAAAAAAGTGGACTTCTCCTTTAACAATATTCTCAATACTAGAATTAGTCACATTCAGTGTTTCCTTTTATTTACATCTTGTTGAAGGGATTATAAGGAAAAAACACACACCTGACTGTGGAATAGCTGAGTAGTCTTCTACTCAATTACTTTTGATCCCTCTAAACGCGGGGAGCATACAAAAACTGTTGCAATTTCTATTCTGTTAATGCGATTTGGGTCTAAACACCCTCAAATTGACGAGTCTGCAGTTGAACAACATCGTGTTTGTTTTATTTCAAAGCCATTGTGGTGGGGTACAGAACCAACAGGATAAAAATATTTATGGGCCAAACTGTATATAACCAACAGAATGCCTTACATTTATTTTACTCTCTCAAAATGTAAAATGTGGAGTCAAAATTGGACCATTTTGTGAGGTTTGCGATTCTTTTGCTAGGTCCTGTCCGCCATACAGTAACTTTGTTTCTCTAGTTGCTATTCTGTTAGTAGAAAGGACAATCAAATCCTATTGATTGATTGATTTCTCTTTCATTCATTCATTCATTCATTCATTCAAAACAACTAGACCAAACTTTGCACTTTTGTTATTAATTCCTTGATGCATAATCTACTGTAATTGACAGACAGATTGCTTCTGCCAAGGTGTACATTTAATTAAAAAGGCCACATGTTGGTGTTAATGGCAATCTGGAAATACTGTAGCCTCATAATGTGCACCGTTCCAACAGTGGAATGCTTAACTTAGTGGAAAGCTCTACTTATACCTACTTCTACTTACTACCATAGTACTACACTATTATGACATTAGACAGAGTCTTTCGTCATACACTATAACTTGGTTATTGCCATTCTAGCAGCAAACTTGTAACGTGTCCTAATGCATTAAGAAGATAATTCACCAGTGTCAAAACAATGCCTCACCAGGAGGTGGCAACACTGCCCCCTCTGTTGAATTGACTGAGTTAACCCTTTCACGCAGACACAATATTATAATCTTGTGTTATTAACAAAAAAGTAACAACCAAGTCTGATCTAATCTTATCTGTTACTTAAAACTCTCTGTAACGTCATATAAATGTTGTTGTTATGTAGTCCACTTTTTTTTCCCGCACACAGTGAGTCGTACTGTTAGTGATTCCGGCAGCACAAGGAAGGTATACAATTGGACTATCACCATATAGAGGAGGATAGGCTGGGGTGTGAAATCCACAACACTGATATTTTCAGAATTGTATTTGATTTCCTTATCATTGAAGACCTGCCATCATTATGAACAATTGACAGCATGGGTTAAGTCTTGAAGGATAAATGATTCGCCACACACAGATTTCTATGACTGGATTGTCCCGGTCGACACACAAACACCATCCGACAGTCTACTTACTACATTATGTACATAATTTAAGTTACACAAGTCTAGCTACTTTCATGGGTGTTTCTAAAATGTTTTTAAACTAATAGTATTTCAAAACTTACATTGGTAATGACATGTTTTAGTGATGTACGGTACACGGCACTGAAGACTAGTCCGTTCTAAATACTTTGACTATGACCATATAGTGCCATGCCCCAGCCGGTAACATCTTCCTACACCCTCATTCAACTCACCTGGCCTTTGGTGAAGAAGTTGGGCAGGTACTTCATGGCGTTACTGCGGAGACAGGCAATGTTCTGGTAGCGGCCGGGCTCTGACGCACGCAGAGATTTTATGCGGTCCTGGACATAATCCGAGACTTTCACCCGGATCTCCAACCCCAATATCAGTGTATCAGGGAACAAAGGGGCGAGTTCGACTGTACAAAAGAAAATAATTGGCACAGCGTAAAAGAATGGAAAAGGGACAGCGATGAATGGGTGTGACAAAAACAAATAAATGTGCTATTATTAATATTAAGCCCTTCGATCTCTGTAGATAAGGCGCAAGGCGATACTACTTCAACACAAGTTGAAACATCTGCTGAGACACACTACAACAACAGAAGAGGAACAGACAGCCTACAATAATTCAACATGCATGACTTGAGTAATAGTAGAGTAAACTTTTCCACTCGGGGTTGCATACGATCACAGTTAATGTTACTATTGGGCAGTCATATGCTGTTTATTTAAGACATAGGCAATCATATGTCAGTGTAAAGGTAAAAGTTACAATGAAAGGTTTCAATTAAATCAAAGCTGCCCATACTTGAGTCTCAGGGGTATTACTGTCAAATGAACAGCATCCTCTAGTGGTGTCTTGTAGATGTCACAATTTCTGGATTTTCCTTTAGAATACGCCCAGCAGACTGAGAACAGGTTATTTTGTTGATAGAACATAGATAATGGGCAACATTACCGAGAAGCCCCCCGTATCCACAGCCAATGTCAGCGAACTCCACTTTGCCCTTCCGCCGGTCTGGTTCGTCCTCGTGACGCTCATCGGGTGGCCTGCAAAACTCTGGATACAGCTTTGACCAGTCCATTTCCTCGGGACAAACGGGACTGTCAAGACAAATTGACTTATTATATATATAGTGCGTTGTCTTCCAGACAAGACACATAAACTTAATCACTGATGCTTGTCATTCAATTCCTGATAAACAATAGCACGCAAGATAATAATGTCAACGCAAGCGTTTACTGCCAGCTGCTTTTAATTCACTACGGGTTGTCATGAAACACAACAGATTTCCGACGAATGGAGACGTATTTTCAAAGAATTTCGAGTTTCCATGATGAAATGGCCAACTCGAGAAATGTGTAAACACCAAGCTACAAAGTAATGCAAACAAACGCCAGCCGTGAAATAATCTTCTCGCATTTGTTCAGTGCACATCAAGAATATGCAAACACATTAAGTAACTTCTCTTGGTTAAAGGTAATTATTATTATAGGTAATTATTGGGATAAACACGTGTAACCAAATGACAGCATGATAGCTGGCGAGCTGCAATACTTACTACTGAAATGTATGGTCTGCCATAGGATTTGAATGAGCCCTTTGGCGATAATAACGCTTCTGTGGCATCGACACGCTCATCTTGTCTCTGTATAAACCTAATAATGTGATCAGCGTATAAGATGCGATTTAGAGTTTAATAAATACAAAAACACTGCCAGCTCAAATCACCATCTTCAACACAGACCTGTGATCTTCAACAGTGTGCACGCTGGCTGTAAGAAGACGCACTTTGATGACAAAAAAAGGAATCGGCTTTTGATTGGCTGAATACACGGGCCCGTCTGATTGGCCCGTGAATGTCTAGGAATCCTGTTTGTTACTAACCTGTTTCCAGAGCCCTCCCCCCTTTGTCTTTTCCAAACCTTTTCCAAACCTTTTTTCCAGACTTACTGTAACATCGATTTTCATTATTTTCAAAATTGATTTATTCATTCACTGGTTTATTTATCCATGATTTGCTTACTCTACAGACCAAACACACTTCTTTTTACCCCTACAGTCACAATATTATAGGGTCACGTAGGCCATGGACTTAATCATTTTGAATAGGCCTATGCTTGCATATTCTTGAGCAATATGAACCTTTCAGTTTTTAGGCAATGTAAATATATATTTATATATAATACATAGCCTAAGCTTACTGTCTTTGTTGAACTAAAAATAAACAGAGGGAATATGTTCTGCATAATTCATGTAGGCCTACAGTAGGTGCTTTGATGTGGAGAAAAAGAGTTTTGGTTTTACAGATTTGAAAAATGTTGGCTGAGAGAGCAATATGTTGTGTTTGGTTTAGTTAGCCTTCTAGACATATCCAAGATTCCCTGGTGGAGCACAGGATATATTCACCCTTGCATGATGCATATCTTAAATCGAATTGCTCATGTTTTCTTATATTTATTCTCGGCTATGCATTGGATAGGTTTACTTACTGTGGCTTTGTGTGTAATTTGCGGTCAGCATGTTGAGTGCAGTTAAAGGTTTTATTTGAGTTTTTGGTAGAGTAAATATTCCTAAAACTACTGGGAGACCCAGAGCAAACACCATATATTTAGATACTAGACAACATACAATGTAATTTTAAACCATTTCTTTTTAATTACTGAATAACAATTTAAATTTGCATTTGTGATGCTTAAAATAGCCGAAATGTGCTACTGACAAAAGTATATATTTATTTTTCATCTCCAAAACAAGTTACATGCTAGGGTATGGGCCTGCTGATCATTTGCATTCAATACCCTGTCACACCCTGAACTGGGAGATTGACAGGGCAGCACTCTCTGAACTTCTGGCCCTATAAGGCGATTTATTTCTGTCTCCAAGAGTCATATGTCCAATTTCTGGTTCCACAGAAGAAGACGTGGTTGGGGGTGGGGGGCTTCTTTTGCAGCTTCACCCCTGACTGAGGCATTCAAAGTACAAACCCCAACTCCGATGAAGTTGGGACGTTTGGTAAACAGTGAATAAAATCAAAATGCTATCATTTTGAAAACATTCAATCTATTCATTAGATGGAGAATAGTGAAAAGACAACATATTAAGTGTTAAAACCGAGAAAAAATATTGTTTTGGGGGACATATGTACTCATTTCTAATTTGATAAATCCAACACGTCTCAAAAGAGTTGGGACGGGGACAATAAATGGCAGCAAATGTCGAGGAAGACTAAAAACAAAACAAAAGACAACACTTAACAGTTAAATACATCAACCGATGAGATGATTTTATATAAAAAACAGTGTTAATTCCTATCTTGGACATGATTTCACCAGCTTAAATGGTGGGTGTATTCCTTGTCATGTTTTGCATGTTTTCCTTTCTGTAGTGCTTACAGTGTGACAGGTCTTGACCAAAAACCCACCATTTTATCACCTGCTGGTCCTTATGATGGAGCCAAACTGTTAAAACATAGTAGAGAATGCAATTTGACCTTACTATGTGGCAGTAATCGAATATCTCCCTTCAAAATATAATGCATGAGTGGCTTTTCATGCTGTTTAAAACCCATTTATACCATTCAGCACTGTATTTAACTCTACAGATGAGTGAGAACATCTTAACCAATGCACTACTGCATCCGCATGCCATCATGGAGGCTGACTTTTGAAGCTAGCACTAACACAAGTTGGATGGTCCATTTTCACTGTAGCACAGGATGTGCAATGCTCTATTATTGTCAAAAAGAATGGACTTCTACAACTTCTGCTGACTTCTGTAAGCAAAGGACAGTTTCCCATGTCTTCTGGATCTATTTCAAGTGAGCTCAGGTGCGTAGGAGAATGTTAAACCCCTGTATCATTTTCATGCATTAAGCATTCTTAATATGGTCAATTTTCAATAGCTCTAGCACTCCAGGAATTAGAGTGAGACTACAGCCAATATATATTTCATGATGTCATGTCAATGATTTTATTAACAAAAATATGTCTTATATACACTCAATCGTGGTAAATCAAAGGGAATTAAAAAATGTATGTAATAACTATGGTAATTATTCCCTTTGCATCTTTAATTCTGAGTGACTCAGCCTCTCTGTGATGATCTTATACCTGGACACCTACATTGTCCGTCAGTACAATTCATTTTGAAATGTTCTTCTTTGTTGTTTTATCTTATTTGGATGTTTACTAAATTTCACTGATCCCCGTCCCAACTCTTTTGAGACGTGTTGGATTTATCAAATTAGAAATGAGTACATATGTCCCCCAAAACAATATTTTTTCTCGGTTTTAACACGTAATATGTTGTCTTTTCACTATTCTCCATCTAATGAATAGATTGAATGTTTTGAAAATGATAGCATTTTGATTTTATTCACTGTTTACCAAACGTCCCAACTTCATCGGAGTTGGGGTTTGTACACAGTATTCTGCACAATAAATACATGCAACAAACCAGTCGTGCACGCACACACACACGTGCGTGCACACACACACACACACACACACACATGCACGCACGCACGCACGCACGCACGCACGCACGCACGCACGCACGCACACACACACACACACACACACACACACACACACACACACACACACACACACACACACACACACACACACACACACACACACACGCACACACACACGCACACACACACACACATCATTTCGCCTGCAACATACACTAAAGCATGGGACACAAAGAATTTGTCACACAAAACAGGTTCACCATAACATGTACAGGTTTTCTTTATTGCAGAAGATGATTTGTACTCTTGGAATTCCCCTTTGTGCTATTCTCCTCTCCTTTCAGGAGTCTTATTGCACTCAGATGTTTTGTATTGGACTTGGGAATGCCCTTGTGATAGTACACACGAGCCACTTCGAACTGTAGTATCACAGAAGAGACAGAGAAAGAGAGAGAGAGAGAGAGAGAGAGAGAGAGAGAGAGAGAGAGAGAGGGAGAGAGAGAAATAAGAGTGTGAGACAGAGACAGATAGAGAGAAAGAGATACAGACATAGAGACAGACAGATAGAGAGAGAGCGAGAGATCTGCACCACAACACCTGTTGGACAGTGAGAAAGAGAAGAATGGTCGGCCGTAACAGGTCGAAAGCATAGATGAGAAAAAAACGAAGGGGGGCAGGAGGAGTATGAAATTCCACGTTTTCCATATCATGTTATAGGTTATCAAAATCAAAATCAGTAACAATATCCACAGTATTTTTTCCTCTTTTTTTGTCATTGTTTGTCTTAGAAAACAGAAGAACAGGATACATGGCAATGCTTTGTATATTTCAGCTGAGGAAAGAAAAAGCCCTCCAGCTTTTAGAAGTTGAAGCCTTTTAGTTTCTTTTTTTCCCCAAACAGTTTTTTTATGTTTATTACCTTCATTTTTTTTAAAACTTAATAGTTTCCTTGTCACAATCCACACTGGTAAATGTAGCACTTAAAAAAACACACTGCTCACAGTCCCGTCAGAGGACTATGCCTCAGGCGACAGCTGGGCACCCATTTTGCCCAGCGCTTTTGTTCACCAAAGACGGCTTTTGAAAAGAGCCATGGCATCCCAGCGGGTACTGAGAGAGGTGAGAGTACAAGGCGTTTGAAGAGAGAGGTGAGCAATGTCAGTCTTTTTTGTTGTTGCTGTTGTCACGGGTCCCTTGATATCTCAAAATGGGTGACAGAGACAAACAGAGAGGCGCGACTGTCTGAAGGCGAACGTGTGGAGGTGGACGTCCAGTAGTCTGCGTGCGTCCACCAACCAACCTAACCACTCACATCCAGCCAGCCAGCTAGCCAGCCCATCATCACACCCATCACTTCGCCCTCTCGTCCAATGGGGCGGCCCCATGCTGAGGGAGGGGTGGCGACTCTCATACGGTGGTGACTCTCATCACCACCTCTCTGTTGGTGGCCGAGCCCAGACGGTGGTCTGTGGGTCGGAGCTGGCTCAGGATGTGGAGGATGGTGTAGCCGCAGTGGTGGTTGAGTATAGTCCTTACGCGCTGGCCCGTGCGCCCCGCGCGGTCGCTCAGGCCCGAGCCGTGAGGCCCTCCGCCGCCCCCCCGGGACCCCCGCCCCCCGCCCCCTTTGCCCCCCGAGCTGCTTAGGGGGTCCCCCAGGTCCTTGGCCTTCTCATAGTTCAACACTTTCCACTGCTGGTTTACCGCCTGCCACCTCTTGAATATCCGGTATACTGACGAGCCCTCGTGGATTATAAGGCCTAAAGGAGAGAGAGAGAGAGAGAGAGAGAGAGAGAGAGAGAGAGAAAGAGAGAGAGAGAGACAGGAAGAGACAGAGGAGTGCAAGGAAGAGAGATGATTACAGTGAGAGATGAGGTGTGCAGAAAGATGAAAGCGAAATGGATGGAGTGAGACAGAAGGAGAGGAATGAAGTGATGGAGCATGGGTATTTGAAACAATAAAAAGGTGTAGAGAGATAAACAAGAGTGAAACACAGGGGGTGTTGGCGAGGGTTGAATCGCCCCTCAGGCAGTGGCATGGAGTCCGAGGGGATGAGGTGGATCAGATGAGACGGCAGTTGCAGACGAGAAGAACAGCATGAGGAGAAATGAAAAGAGGGCAGACAGATATAGAGTAAGCAGGGTGACGTGGGGGATGAGACATGGGGTGAAGAGAAATAAAAAAAGAGTGTGTGTGTGTGTGTGTGTGTGTGTGTGTGTGTGTGTGAGAGAGAGAGAGAGAGAGAGAGAGAGAGAGAGAGAGAGAGAGAGAGAGAGAGAGAGAGAGAAAGAGAGAGAAACAGACAGACAGAATGTTAGTACTTCAACCAGAACAAAATATCATCTGGGAATATACAATGAGGGAAAACCTTTGCATGAGGACAAAATAAATATTTAAAAAGATGGCAGAGGAAAAAACACTGTAGACTGGCTGTGCCCTGGATTTGCAGCGCAGACATATTGCACTGACAATGACCTCACTACGACTAACTGAATGAAAGGGAAGCAAAAACACACAACACAAAACCATGAAAAGAGGAAACATTCAGTAAAATGCAGCATCGCCACACAAAGGACTGAGGTACCCTGATCATGGTACCGTCCCACCGCACTGCTCCCTTGGGGCGCCATTGAGGGCTGCCCCCTTGCACAGGTGAGGCATAAATGCAATTTCGTTGTGTGCAGTGTGCAGTGTTCACTTGTGTGCTGTGGAGTGCTGTGTCACAATGACAATGGGAGTTGGAGTTTCCCAATGGGGCTTTCACTTTTCCCAGATGCCAGGCAATACAGACTAGTGCGCAGAGATGAAGTACGAGACTTATCAATGATATAATCAGTAATGCTTACAAAAAAAACATCTGCGCAAAAGCTTACAGTCTCATTACCAAACAACAGTTGCAAACACCAATGGCAGAAATTACCACTCCCTATAGTCGTGTAAAATGACGAAGAGGTAAGAACTTAGAAAAGTAGGTCAAACCTCCTCCAAATCTGAGTCAGACGTGTCCAAAATAGTCAACTTAGTCACCTCAACGTCCTGACATGCACCCCGTGGGGTTGACATTGTAGCTGATCTTGAATCAATTGTAATTTATTCATGTTCTCTTCTTCTTTTTTTTTTAAACAGACGGGGGAGGATCGGGAAATGACAAAGATCGGGAATCAAACCCGGATCGCCAGCATAGCAGTCCATGGCTCACCATGAATGTAATGTTGCTGCTTAGCTGTTTTATTGGCATGGCATTAGCTTTGTCATCTACGATGTGGCCATTTGCACCTTCTTGACTGGATCCAGAACAGTACAGGCAGGGTTGGCTTAAGACGGCCAGGGGCCCCTAGGCTACAGTTTCCTCTAGGCCCCTACAGAAGGCAAATTTCTTAAAATTACATAGATGGCATCATTATAAGATATTAAAAGATTTAAAACTTCCACATCTTGTCACATTTCTCCAATTATGTTGATATTGTCCCCTTTTGGCCAACTGGGGGCTCCTTGGCAGGTGGGGGGGAAGGGCTGGGTTGCAGCCCTATCTAGCCTGTGCATTAATCCGGTCCTGAGAACTGTTCCTGTTTACGTATGCACTAAATAGCTGAGGCACGGCGTGGGATAGAATAGGATGCAGGGAGCTGCTTTGCTTTTTTTGCACTGACTGCATCGATGCAGTCATCACTGTTCTCCTCACTCACGCTGATTCATTGCGTCGGCACCACCACATGCACAATAAAGACAATAGTAGTGTACATAAACACAATAGCCTTTACTGTAGTGTAGTGTATAGACGTAAAAGTGAAGAAAGTGTTTACAAGATACAGTTATTTTCAGAGGCTCCACAAAACTATTTATGAGGAGGCACTATGAGTAATGCTAGAAATAATGCTATTGAAGCACACAGCGCTATCTCAAATTGATTTCACCACAAGTTACAATTACAATGCTTTCATAGTATTTCTATGTGACAAATGAAATCCTTGTATCAATCTACCCAATCTATGAAAAGGGGCTGTGAGTTCTGCTAGAGGTCATATTGAAGTATAATTATAAGAACTTTGGTCATGTTTAGTGTAGCGAAGGGGAGAGTTGCTAGACTGGCGTTGCCATCCTACGTTCTTCCATCCAAAGATTTTGGCACCACACATAATCTGGCGAAAGCCTCCTAGCTCGGTTCGCTCACTGTTCTGCCAATCAGCAAACAGTTGAGATCAGTGACGCAGAACTCACCCGCGAAGTCCATCACTGATTGGTTATGGTAACACAGTTTTGTCTTGTTATTTGTATGCTTTTGCAACACTATATCGTAACAGTCATGCTAATAAAGCACAATTTGAATTTGAATTTGAATTCGGAACTCCAATGAATTTAAATAGCAGAGCAAGCTCAGACCATCTCCCAACCTCCATGGAGACGGATTCCTCTTAGCTTTCACCAGACTGTTTGACGGAGTCAACAGTCAGCTTTCGCCCAGGCTAGAGAGTTGCCCCACCAGAACTCAAACCCGGACCTTCGGGGATGCCATACTGGTGCTCTGACCGCTGGACCAAAGAGCCAGTCTCATTAGCGGTGCCAGTTAAAGCACACTCACTGCTCTAGTGATGGCCACTCGATCACACATAGACATAACACTATTTAAAACACACAGACCTGCATGTCATCAGAATATAGGGCCTAGAAAATCACAGAATGCTCAGCGGTCATTCAGACACTGGCATGAATAAAACAAAGGATCTACCATGGAGGAGGAGAAGATCGACAAAGGCTTTGCCTTCAATGCCAGCATAACTTTATGATGATAGCATAGCCAGACATTACTGTTTGGTCCCAAGTATTTGTTTATGTGTGGCAGCATGCTGCACATAAAACAATGCTATTAGTGAACAAACGGAGGACATTCAGCAGCGCTGTCTTCAGCAATGTAAACAACCAGGGCCTGAGTTTCTCTATCCGCTGCTTGCACTGCATACAAATCTCCTCTCTGTAGACAGATACAGAGTCTTTCTCATCCAGCACAGTGACTGTGCTCGCTGGCCGACTGGCTCTGTGTACTGCTAGTCTATCTACAAACACACCTGATTCAGATCAGACACACACACACACACGCACACACGCACACACATCTTTTCCCTCAGGGAGGCTTGTGAAATCAGGTGTGTGAGGTTTGAAGTTGGAAAATGAGTTTTTGCAGCGTAGCTGTTCTCCACAACAAGCTATGTATGTAAACTCTTTTTACCCTGACACTCCCCTCATTTACAGTCTGTAAGCTTGGCATAGGGTGACAATGCATAGGCCTACTACTAAGTCCAGGACTTTGTATTAGCATTGGAACATGTTATATCTTTGTGCCCTTGACACTGAAAACATATCAGTGAATGTATCAATCATGCATGTATTGCATGCTGTGTCCTATATGTTTGAGGAGTTAGTATTTAGATCAGAGGGTTGCAAGTTCAAATCCCACCCTTACCTCTGCCTACACATCTGCATACACATCCATGGCCAAAGTGGCCTTGAGGAAGGCACCTAAACCTTCATTTAGGGGACTTCAGGGAATGTACCCAATACCTTTCACCCCAATAACGGCCGATCCCCCGTAATCTGCACATATACTGCTGTACATTTTATTCTTTTGAACTACTTGTATATACTGCTTACTTTGTATTTCCCCACACTTTGTATTTTGTTACATAGTCTACTATGTCGTCTTTTTAAGTAACTTTGGATAAAAGCATCAGCTGGTGCCGTGGGTCAGTGAGCAAAGGTCCTCCACCATAAATCTGGGAACTTGGGTTCGAGTGCAGCTTGAGGTCATTTCCCAATCCTTCCCCATCACTCTCTCCCAATCCTTCCCCATCACTCTCTCCCAAACTTCCCTGTCACTCTCTTCCCTGTCACTATCCAAAATCAACCCAAAACTCTTTTTTTTTAAAGAAAAAGAGTGTCAGCTATGTAAGTGTAATAGAATGTGGCCCGGCTGGGCACTGGACAGCTATGCAGGCGACCGTGGTTCGATTCCCAGCCCGGCAATATTTTTTGAAAAGTGAAATAGAATGTGTGCGTTTTGCTGTAAATGACCACGCAGTGGCGTCCACGTCCACGTCCACCCACCTATACAGACGATGTCCATGAATCCGTACATGCCGTAGCAGATCTGGAAGAGCAGGTCCTGGCGCTGCCACTTGGCCGAGGGGCTGAGGGAGGACCAGACCAGCCAGGAGATGCTGGCGATGAGGAACAAGGAACCCAAGATGATGGCCGCTATCTGGACCTTCTCAATCACCGTCAGGGAAATGGCCTGCCACTGTGGAGGAGGGAGAAGAGGGGGAGGAGGACGAGGAGGAGGAGAGAGAGAGGGAGAGAGAGAGAGAGAGAGAGAGAGAGAGAGAGAGAGAGAGAGAGAGAGAGAGAGAAGGGACAAGACAGAGGGAAACGAGGGGCAGAGAAAGAGCAGAAAGACAGAGAGCGTGGGAGAGCGAGAGACAGAGAGAGACACAGAGAGAGAGAGAGAGAGAGAGAGAGAGAGAGAGAGAGAGAGAGAGAGGTGAAGAGAAGGACAGAAAGAGAAGGGTAGAAAGAGAAGGGCAGAGAGGGAGAATGAGCATGCTGCTGAGACAACAGGAAGGCAATAGCACACTGGCAACAGCTGTTCCGAAAGAGGATACACAGGTCCTGGTGTTCATTTGAAAGCAGCTCATCATTACGAAATCTTTTTTGCAAATGGCATTTCGGTCACAAATAACCGACAAAATGTTGTAAGGAATGAAAACAGTCGGGGGAAAAGTATGCCACACGTGACTCACTAGTTTAACACATCGCTTGCCTTCGGTGCTTCCAGCAGCTTTGATGGACTTCACTGCATTTCATAAACATTTTCTTATTTTCCTAGATATCATACCGACTAATTAAAAATGCACAACAGTCTTAGTTTGATCTAGTAAGTTTAAAAAAAGAAGCAAACTATGATGTACTGCACAAAAAATACAAGTTGTTGATGACACTTTGGACACTCTCCAAACTTTGGATTAAAAAGCACTGCATTGCAGTTCATCTACAGTACGAACCCAATCAGTTTCGGACGAGTGTGTTTTATAAACAAGCCTGTTTGTATAAAGCACAGCTTTTGACCGTTGCAGTAATTTGGGCTGTTTTTCTTACTTTTTCACTCCTTATGATATTGTGGCCAACCACCTTCACAAACATGATTTCAAAATATTTGACAATGCCCAAATGAAGGCCAGCTGAGGCCGAAACATATTGGCTGCTTTTATTGAGCTGCAACATATTAAGTATAACTGACAGTATGATAGTCCTACAGTACGATGATTAATTGTATGCTTTTTGGTGCCTTGTACAGATAATGTGTGTGTGTGTGTGTGTGTGTGTGTGTGTGTGTGTGTGTGTGTGTGTGTGTGTGTGTGTGTGTGTGTGTGTGTGTGTGTGTGTGTGTGTGTGTGTGTGTGTGTGTGTGTGTGTGTGTGTGTGTGTGTGTGTGTGTGTGTGTGCGCTCTCTGTACACATTTGGATTTGTGTCACATTTTAACATGCAGGTTTAACAGTGCATGTTAGTTCAACGACAGTGCCTTAGGTCAGTGGTTCCCAACCTTTTTCTTAAGGGACCCATGTTTTTACTATTGTAAGCTTTGGTGACCCAACCACGCGAGCGCCCGCACGAGACGGAGTCACAAGATGCCCTCCGTTTCCTGCGAAAACTTATTTTAGTTATTTTATTCCTCAATTCGTCTTTGGTCAAATATAGAATAAATGTTTAATGTAGCACTTACAATTTGTTGTGTCTATGCATTTATTAGTTAAATGCTTTGTCTTTTATTCAACATGGGCTATATATATTTAAAACGAAACCCCTTAAAATCAAGAGGGCTCCGCGACCCCCTGTGGATCTTTGGCGACCCATAAGGGGGGTCCCGACCCATAGGTTGGGAAACACTGACTTAGGTCATAGCACATGTTTCATGTAACATGTTTCATACCGCCAGCTGACATATGGCCATTTTGTCTTTGTTGACCAGACATTAGAAAGACGTAGGATGGCTTTTCCCCCCGCAGTTTAGGGAATAGGGACTCGCTTATCTGATTGAATTTTTCACAGTGCAGACGAAAAGTGCTCCTCTGTTTCAACCCTCTCTGTTTCATTATTACCATACTCTGCGGAGACTAGATGTTTCCTGTGGAGTGCTGTGGACTCTTCTTGATATGGCCAGGTTGTGGTCACTACGTCCCTGTACTGTGCTTGACCTGACCAGGACATGCTTCTGTCAGACATACAAAGAGAGCGCTATATATCTAGCGCTCTCTTTTTTTTCTTTCTCTGTCTTCCCCTCTTTCGCCATGTCCCTCTCATAATCTCTCTCCCCTCTCCCCCCTTCCCCCTCTCTCTCTCTCTTTCTCTGTCTCTTTCTCTCTCTCTTCGCTACCCCCCCCTCTCTCTCTCTCTCATTGGTTAATACTGTCTGTTGAGAGCAATGTAATGACAGTAACTGATTCTTGTTTCCCCCTGTCTTTCTGTGTTACTGTTGTTCACAAACACACAGATACACAAAGATGGACCAAACTCTTATCCTTTGCATGTATTTTGTACACAGACACACAGACACAGACACAGACACAGACACAGACACACACACACACACACACACACACACACACACACACACACACGCACACACACACGCACGCACACAAATACGCACATTCGCACACACATAAACACACACACACACACACACACGCACACACACACACACACACACACACACACACACACACACACACACACACACACACACACACACAC
Source organism: Engraulis encrasicolus (assembly GCF_034702125.1). Classification (NCBI taxonomy): domain Eukaryota; kingdom Metazoa; phylum Chordata; class Actinopteri; order Clupeiformes; family Engraulidae; genus Engraulis; species Engraulis encrasicolus. The sequence continues at coordinate 45,195,377 of NC_085870.1, read as the reverse complement.
ACACACACACACACACACGTGCACACACGCACACACACACACACACACACACACACACACACACACACACACACACACACACACACACACACACACACACACACACACACACACACACACACACACAAACACACACCCAAACACACACACACACACACACACACACACACACACACACACACACACACACACGACACACAGACACACACACGACACACAGACACACACACATACCTGCAGGGGGTTCTTGGTGCTGATGGCCAGCACATGGTATTTGAAGTAGCAGAGCTCGCAGCTCCAGGAGCCCCTCTCGCTGATCCAGCGGATGAGGCAGGGTTGGTGGGTGCAGCGCACGGAGCCGTCACAGCGACACGGACTCAGCAGCTCCCCCTGTGGGACACACAGCAACACGACAGGTGTTAGGCATCAGTTATTTCTTACTGAATAGCAGAGGTGTATGAAGTGATGGTGTTTATATACTCGTACAGTGCATTGATCTACCTAGGTACAGTGGAATAACCGGTGTATAAACTATGCATGATCATGTATTAGGGTTGTAATTACATAATTAATACTTTACTACTTTTATTTAGGATTACTTGCAAAATGGTAATCTCTTTCAGACTTCAGTGCTTTTGTTGTTTATTATATAGTTGTTTTTATTGTTGTTTTGTTGTTTATTATAAGTCACAAATGGGTCTTCAGATCATTTCTTCCAAAATAGTTATGACTTCCTGATTTCAACAGCCATTATACACATTCCAGTGCTATAGAACAAGGCTGCGGGGGGCCCTGTGGCGTAGTGCGCTAAGCCCCCCACATTTGGGCTTACATTGGCCACGGGGACCCCGCTTCAAGTCCGTCCGGGGTCATATCCCGGCCCTGCCCCATCTCTCTTTTCCAATCATTTCCTGTCTATTGTCTTGTAGTACTAGAGCAAAAAAAAACAAACAAAAAAAAGAAAAGAACAAGGCCGCAAGGCAAGGTAGGTCTTCAGATCATGACTGATGACTAGTATTTGATCTTGATGTTATTACAATCCCCACCGTGTAAAAATGAATCAACTGAGCTGCAGGTGAATGAAAGGTTCAAACCCTTCTTGATCTCTATTTACATAACATAACCTTTTTTCCCATACACACGTGTCATGATATTTTTTTAATTATTTATTTGCATCAACACCCAACAAAGTATCCCAAGTCTATGTTTTGTGCAAATATGTATTGACATTTTCCTTAAGCTGCTTTTGTGATCCGTCAATGATTGTGCAAAATGGCATTAGATTACATTTAATCCCCTCTGTAGATGCCTTATGCAGATTCATATAGAGTGCTTCACTGATTGTCACAACAATCACATCAGACTTAAGAGGTGGCCTAAGCACCAACATAAACAACATTTGACTGCACAAAGAGCTTTATTCTGACAGCTTTATCTACCAGTTTTTCAAAAGACATTATAACCACAAGGATATTTAAGCCAGTGTCAGGGCGAAAGAAGACAGGCTTCCATTTTCGAGCATGTTTGCATGTACAGTATAGTACATGAAAATAACAGTGTTTATGTTTATCTCCTCTCTGACTTCAATGCTTCCAGTGCTACTATTTTTGATTGCTATGACTATTTTTTCAATGCCTTTAGTGGAGAGGACAGTGAAGACCATGACAGGAACAGAGTGGTGGCGACAGAAGCGATTCTAGTGTCAATGGGGGCCCCAAGCAAAAACCCAAAAGCATGAACATTCGAAACAAATTGCCGCTATTATAGTTTGAAGTTGAGCTGTTTTTCACCATCTAGTATGCTGGGGGGCCCAAGCGGCTGCCTGCCTTGCCTGGTGACAAGATGCGCCTCTGGGTGGAGAGAGAGAGGGTAGACAATTAACCAGACCGTGCCACACACATACTCAAACTTGGGTCTCCAGGCCCTGCCGTGGCCTAGCGGTAGGGTACTTGTCTGCTATGTGGCCGACCTGGGGTTCGATTCCCGGCCCTTCCCCATCTCTCTCTCCCCACTTGCTTCCTGTCACCATCTTCACTGTACTGTCATAAGAAAAAAGAAAAAAAAAGAAAAAAAAAGTATGTAAGCCCATTCATGATGCAGTGCATTATAGTGATGAATCACTTGTAGTAGTGATGACACTCATAGGGTACATATTAATATCCAGTTGCCAGTTGACTCCAGCCTTACGCCTTGTGGCTTGTCGTCATTGAGGATTTCTCATGCCATGACAGGGTGAGAGGACGGAAAAGGGTGACCAGATGCCATAGAGCAGGGGTGGGGAACCTATGTCTCGAGGGCCATTTGTGGCCCTTGAGACCGAGATAGTTTTAATGTTCTGCAGCTTCAAAATATTACATATTTTGTAAAGGAAACTAAAAAGAAATACATTTCCAATACAATTAAATTATATTCAGGGGACCTAGAGAAGGTGGGGTCTGTTTTAAAGGTGGCTGCCTTTAATATAGGTCTAAAGTACAGGGGGAAATCCTGGTTTGTGTTCATAATACAGCCCTCGGAGGACTTTTACGACCTTCGAATGAATTTGAAGTGGCCCCTCGAATGAAAAAGGTTCCCCACTCCTGCCATAGAGGCAGGCCTGCACACATGAGTCCCGCTAGGGGGGGGAATGGTGTTACAGATTCTAAGGGCCCAAGCACTGACAGCGCTGACAGGGGCCCTTAAGGGGTCACACATTTCGAATCTTTCATGGGGCCCAACATTTCTGGCGGCGCCCCTGCCTGCACATGGTACTTCATTCCTCCATCCTCCCTTGATTCCTTCTTCACAGAAAAAATACCAATGTTAATGTAACTCTTAAAGAGCTGACATAAACTCTGTTTCAGATAACATTTGGTGCCATTCAAAAAGTAGTGTTAATTCTGCTCTTTGGCCAGTGTAACAGCTTTAATTACTCTATCTGGATTTATATTTATATTAGTTTACTCTGAAATATTGATAGCCTACTCCATTTTTACGGAGTGAGAACAGAGGAATCGAGGACGTGAGGACAGAGGAATTAAATACAATTCATGTATTGACACACACCTCATTCACATGATCATCATGGGTAGTGCACAGTGATAGTTTTACTGACTCCACCACATCTCTTGTTTGTTTGATATTTTTCTTGTGTTGAAACGAACGACACACCTCAGAGATGCCCTCCCTCCCCCATCCCATCCACAAATTGCAGCGTTTACTGCGGGAACTTTGTGGAAATGAATTAATTTGCAAGCCGTTGCCTGTGAAGGGCAAATTAGGGTAGAAGCAGCGGTGGCACTTGGTGAGACGTCTGCAGCTCAGCTGGTAGCATCAGCATCAGGATTAGCATCAGCAGCAGCAATGTCAGGAGTGTCATAGCCTGGAGCACAGTCATACTGATGGGCCCGGATAGCTAGCGATAGCTGCACACACCGCCTGTCAATCACCACCACCAGGGGAGCCGACAGTGGGGGCAAAGGGGTAATTTGTCCCGGGACCAGGTAGAGAGGGGGGGGGGGGGGAATTGGGTTTCCATTACATTGTGTGTATTAGGTAGGGGCCCTTTCAGAAGACTTTGTCCTGGGCCCAGCAAAAGCTGTCAGCAGCCCTGACCACCACCACCACCGGCAGCACCAGCAACAACAACATCTGCCTGATGATACACAGCATCATTTCCAGCAAGGCACACTCCATAGAGGACAGTTGACTAGACACTAGGAGAGCCCTCCTCTTCTGGTAAACAGAAAGTGTAAAATGCAAACAATTGTCTTGGGTGAATATACGGTATGAGAAGGAAAAATAAATATCCTCACACCCAATACCTCAGACCGTCACAGTGATATATGTGATGAAACGTTGAATCATGAATCGTTTTGACTAAATAATGTTTTTTTTTAGGGTCAAGGGCATGCATTCTTTTCCTTTCATCTTCTCCTTTTCATTTGCCCCTAAAATGTGCCATCCTTGCGTGTGTTAGTGTGGCTGGACCGGATATAGGCATAAAGATGAACTCAGCACAATAAATTAGGACTAATTACTAATAACTACTGATTACTATTGGAATCCCCTGCCTGTGCTGAATATACTCCAGTTAAAGAAAAAAGAAAAGTAAAGGACTGTACCTCCGGATGTTTGATTTCAGGTAGCTTAGTAACAGCAAAGTCAAAGAATGTGCGCACATCAGTGGCGCAGGTGCTGGACCAAACGTAAGATAACTGAAAAGAAAGTAAAGGTCCGCAACACTGTTAAATGCTCCCAAATATTTAATGGCACGACGTTTCGGACTAACCGTCCTTCGTCCTTCAAAGTGCTTAGTAACAGCAACATAAAAGTGACTGAGGGAATCATAAACTTAAGATTAAGAACGGGGGGGGGCACACTAAACCCCGCACATTTGGGCTTGCGTGCCCATTGGGACCCCGGTTCGTGTCTGGCCTGGGTCATGTCTCAGTCCTGCCTCATTTCTCTCTACCACTCACTTCCTGCCATAATCTCCACTTTCCTATCAATAAAGGCACAAAAGCCCCAAAATATATCTTGAAAAAAACGACCAGCGGAAGTCAAGCGCTTTCCATCACACTTGCTATGACTCAAAAGCCATAAAAACTGTAAATCTCATTCTTAGAGTAGAGACAACAGTAGACAGTAACAGTAGAGGCCTATGTGTAGCCATTGCGGGGGGGATCAAAGTGTGAACAGACGTACGAACAGAAAAGTGACAGGAACATTGCAAACTGACACCCCCCCCCCCCCCCTTGCTCATAAAGGTTGGACTCTGACAAAAACTCACTGAGCGGCAAAACAACACGGCTAGGTGAGGTGCCGCCAGGTGAGTCACAGGAAGTAGCTATTAAGTGGACCAAAGTGGGGAAGTGATTGTGGAGCGGAAGCAAGTCCCAGAGGAAGCCCCCTTTCATACAGTTGGCTAGGCCCACATCACATGGCACCGCACACAACACAACACACCACAGCAGGGTAGAGCTGCTTCTTCTGATGGAGCCCAAGACAGCACTCACTCAGATCAAGATGCAGTGTGACTAAATACATCCATCGGGGCAAGATGGAAATCATGCATGATGGAACCTGTGGGTGGAAAAAGAGAGAGCGAGAGAGAGAGAGAGAGAGAGAGAGAGAGAGAGAGAGAGAGGGAGAGAGAGAGAGAGAGAGAGAGAGAGAGAGAGAGAGAGAGAGAGAGAGAGAGAGAGAGAGAGAGAGAGGGAGAGAGAGAGAGAGAGAGAGAGGGTGATAGAGAGTATAAGGGAAGGGAAGAAGGGGGTTGGGGTGTGGGGTGGGGAGTCGGTTCCGTTTCCATGGTAACCGGGAGATGAGCTGACAAGAAGCTGAGGCTTCAATCAATCAGGCACGTTGTCACGGTTGTCACATACCACTCCGTGGCCCCTCAGATCTCCGCGCTGCGCTTGGAGGCCGACCCCGTTTGATGCGGGTTAAGGCTCCCCATTCACACTCACGTCACTATGGATTGAAGTACTGTACTGTTGATGATGAGGCAAAGGAGTTGAAGGGTGTCTTTGGGGCATACCACAAATCCAGGTTAGCCAGGTCCCAAAGTTATTTCTCACTCCTTCCTCATCACTCTCACCCACCAATTTCCTCTCTCTCTCACGGTCATATCTCAATAGTCATGGGTAAGTGGTTAGGGCGTCAAACTTGTAGCCCAAAGGTTGCCGGTTCAACTGCTGACCTGCCAGGTTGGTGGGGGGAGTAATTAACCAGTGCTCTCCCCCATCCTCCTCCATGACTGAGGTACCCTGAACATGGTACCGTCCCGCCGTACTGCTCTCTTGAGGCGCCATTGTGGAATGCCCCCTTGTACGGGTGAGGCATAAAATGCAATTTCGTTGTGTGCAGTGAACACTTGTGTGCTGTGGAGTGTTGTGTCACAATGACAATGGGAGTTGGAGTTTTTCCCAGGTGGGCTTTCATAAAGGCACAAACACCCCAAAAATAGCTTTAAAAAAACAACAGCACTATTTGAGGGCCAGACAACAAGGGGAGGCGGTGCCAAAGAGGCCGGTCTTCAAGGCCATAAAGAAGGATCCGGCCGGCCGGACAAAGACAAGTCTCCCACATTCCATCCTGCCTCCACCGCCCACTGCTGTAACTCACTGTCAGTGGTGTCAGAGGAGGAGGAGGAGGAGGAGGAGGAGGAGGAGGAGGAGGAGGAGGAGGAGGAGGAGGAGGAGGAGGAGGAGGAGGAGGAGGTGCTGTTGAGCAGGGGGTCAGGGTCACTCACCACTACACTACAGGTCGGCCATCTTGCCTTTCATTATGTTCTATTATGACCTGTCACAGAGTCACACGCAGACAGTGTCCTGGAGGCCTTATTTATTTTGTGAGGCGTCAGAGATGGGCAGGATTTTTGGACAGGGGAGCAAGAGGGGGGTTGGGGCTAATAAGAGGGCATACATTGGATGAAGGGACGAGGGACAGTCAATGTGGACGATAAAGCAGCAGATGAAGCACCAGGGCTGGATTAAGATGGTATGGGGCCCCCATAGGTAATAGGTTGCTGTAGGCCCCCCACAGACAACAAATTCTGCAATAAAATTAGGTAGACAGCATGATCATTCTGAGCCAGGAGTGAGTATTAACAAGATTGAAAACTCAAACTCAACAGGAAACTAATTTTTCATCTCCGCATCTCGTCACAATTCAACAATTATTGTTTTTTCCCTCCACTTTCTCCAATCGGGGGCCCCTTGACAGGTGGGGGGGCCCTAGGCTGCAGCCATATCTAGCCTGTGTGTTGCTGTAATCCGGCCCTGACCAGTTGAGTGAAAGTGAGCAGTAAATAAGACACAGGGCACCAAACCACCTCCCATGACCACAGCGCTCCTCTCTCCACTGTATAAACAAGATCACAAGGCCGGTGTGATGTGATGCAATGTGCTATGGCCTTTCTACAACCAAGAACACATCAGAAAGAAATTAAACAAACCAAAACAACCCAAGACGCATTGTCACACATGAATAAAAAAATATGTGAAATATAACAGTATACAACAGATATAATAGAGTATAACATTGAAAGAAAATAAAGGGAAAGGTAGCTTTCAAAGCAAGTTCCTATGCACAGTAAGCACGTAATGCGTTGTCCATGTCCTCAAAAAGAAGTCGTTATGGCGACAGCGAAAAAAACAACATTGTCTGTATTATCATACCCAGGCGCTATATAGTGAGTAGCGGCAGTATCTCTACTGATTAAATGGCTCAGGCACCGAGTGTTTCAAATTGCACGGCACAGAAAATGCAGGGGAAATGTTCCGACCGTCGGGCAGGGACAACAGAACTGATGGATCATAAAGATAGCGCTGAAAGGTGAGGCAGAGAAGGACAGAGAGAGAGAGAGAAGGGGGGAGAGAGAGAGAGAGAGAGAGAGAGAGAGAAGAGGTAGAGAGAGAGAGAGAGGTGGGGGGGGAGAGAGGTGGGGGGGGGGAGAGAAGAAAGAGTGTAGAGAGAGAGAGGGAGAGAGAGAGAGAGAAGAAAGAGGATAGAGAGAGAGAAGAAAGGGAGACAGGATGGCAAGAAAGAGTGTATAAGCCTTGGGTGTTTTCGAAAGTGTCCTCATTACAGATGTAAAATGACAAACACTCTGAACATGTTTCGCCGCCACGTCCCAGCTTCTCTGACGCCAGCCGGCAGTGTGCATATCAGTGCAGTGTGCGTATCTAGCCATTTTGCGGCCCTAGGCGAAATATAAACATGGGGCCCTCAAAAGTCATTATATAAATATAACATCCTGTGTTTTGGTGCTATTTTAGTGTTTTGTTTCATATCTTCGATTACTTTAGATACAGTTAGTGACAAATTAAGATCAAGCCTATGTTTTTTTTCTGTTTACCACCACTGGTGTTACAGTTGGGGCCCCTATGCAGGACAGATTTGGTCGGGGCCCTTGGCATTTGCCTAGGTTTGCCTAAGG